>NW_026701456.1:29348-39691 GCF_030435755.1 Ochotona princeps | reverse complement strand
TGGTTCATTCCTAGATAATGCACTCAAAGGGCACTAAGCATAGAGTGTGAAAACTGAGTTTCCTTGAGAGCTGCTTGGAAGCCTGATGGTGTGTGAAGTTAGTGAGCCAATGGAGTTGTTCTCCACAAGAACCACTCGGCTGATCCTTCTTCAATATGCCCTTCACCAACATGCAGTGTTTCCTTGATTGAATTAGCTCTCACACCAATATTTGCGTCTAGAGCCTTTGCATTGAGGGCTATCTGAAACGGCTGTGGGGCTGAAGTTGCCTGTGAATGTGGAGTTGGTGGCATGTGAAACCCGCATGTGGAGCATTCGTTTGTGTGGGATGCTCTACCAGGTTCATTCCTAGATAATGCACTCAAAGGGCACTAAGCATAGAGTGTGAAAACTGAGTTTCCTTGAGAGCTGCTTGGAGCCTGATGGTGTGTGAAGTTAGTGAGCCAAATGGAGTTGTTCTCCCACAAGAACCACTCGGCTGATCCTTCTTCAATATGCCCTTCACCAACATGCAGTGTTTCCTTGATTGAATTAGCTCTCACACCAATATTTGCGTCTAGAGCCTTTGCATTGAGGGCTATCTTGAAAACGGCTGTGGGCTGAAGTTGCCTGTGAATGTGGAGTTGGTGGCATGTGAAACCCGCATGTGGAGCATTCGTTTGTGTGGGATGCTCTACCAGGTTCATTCCTAGATAATGCACTCAAAGGGCACTAAGCATAGAGTGTGAAAACTGAGTTTCCTTGAGAGCTGCTTGGAAGCCTGATGGTGTGTGAAGTTAGTGAGCAAAATGGAGTTGTTCTCCCACAAGAACCACTCGGCTGATCCTTCTTCAATATGCCCTTCACCAACATGCAGTGTTTCCTTGATTGAATTAGCTCTCACACCAATATTTGCGTCTAGAGCCTTTGCATTGAGGGCTATCTGAAAACGGCTGTGGCGCTGAAGTTGCCTGTGAATGTGGAGTTGGTGGCATGTGAAACCCGCATGTGGAGCATTCGTTTGTGTGGGATGCTCTACCAGGTTCATTCCTAGATAATGCACTCAAAGGGCACTAAGCATAGAGTGTGAAAACTGAGTTTCCTTGAGAGCTGCTTGGAAGCCTGATGGTGTGTGAAGTTAGTGAGCCAAATGGAGTTGTTCTCCCACAAGAACCACTCGGCTGATCCTTCTTCAATATGCCCTTCACCAACATGCAGTGTTTCCTTGATTGAATTAGCTCTCACACCAATATTTGCGTCTAGAGCCTTTGCATTGAGGGCTATCTGAAAACGGCTGTGGCGCTGAAGTTGCCTGTGAATGTGGAGTTGGTGGCATGTGAAACCCGCATGTGGAGCATTCGTTTGTGTGGGATGCTCCTACCAGGTTCATTCCTAGATAATGCACTCAAAGGGCACTAAGCATGGAGTATGAAAACTGAGTTTCCTTGAGAGCTGCTTGGAAGCCTGATGGTGTGTGAAGTTAGTGAGCCAAATGGAGTTGTTCTCCCACAAGAACCACTCGGCTGATCCTTCTTCAATATGCCCTTCACCAACATGCAGTGTTTCCTTGATTGAATTAGCTCTCACACCAATATTTGCGTCTAGAGCCTTTGCATTGAGGGCTATCTGAAAACGGCTGTGGCGCTGAAGTTGCCTGTGAATGTGGAGTTGGTGGCATGTGAAACCCGCATGTGGAGCATTCGTTTGTGTGGGATGCTCTACCAGGTTCATTCAGTCCTAGCCATACAAAGGGCACTAAGCATAGAGTGTGAAAACTGAGTTTCCTTGAGAGCTGCTTGGAAGCCTGATGGTGTGTGAAGTTAGTGAGCCAAATGGAGTTGTTCTCCCACAAGAACCACTCGGCTGATCCTTCTTCAATATGCCCTTCACCAACATGCAGTGTTTCCTTGATTGAATTAGCTCTCACACCAATATTTGCGTCTAGAGCCTTTGCATTGAGGGCTATCTGAAAACGGCTGTGGCGCTGAAGTTGCCTGTGAATGTGGAGTTGGTGGCATGTGAAACCCGCATGTGGAGCATTCGTTTCTGTGGGATGCTCTACCAGGTTCATTCCTAGATAATGCACTCAAAGGACACTAAGCATACAGTGTGAAAACTGAGTTTCCTTGAGAGCTGCTTGGAAGCCTGATGGTGTGTGAAGTTAGTGAGCCTAATGGAGTTGTTCTCCACAAGAACCACTCGGCTGGTCCTTCTTCAATATGCCCTTCACCAACATGCAGTGTTTCCTTGATTGAATTAGCTCTCACACCAATATTTGCGTCTAGAGCCTTTGCATTGAGGGCTATCTGAAAACGGCTGTGGCGCTGAAGTTGCCTGTGAATGTGGAGTTGGTGGCATGTGAAACCCGCATGTGGAGCATTCGTTTGTGTGGGATGCTCTACCAGGTTCATTCCTAGATAATGCACTCAAAGGGCACTAAGCATAGAGTGTGAAAACTGAGTTTCCTTGAGAGCTGCTTGGAAGCCTGATGGTGTGTGAAGTTAGTGAGCCAAATGGAGTTGTTCTCCCACAAGAACCACTCGGCTGATCCTTCTTCAATATGCCCTTCACCAACATGCAGTGTTTCCTTGATTGAATTAGCTCTCACACCAATATTTGCGTCTAGAGCCTTTGCATTGAGGGCTATCTGAAAACGGCTGTGGCGCTGAAGTTGCCTGTGAATGTGGAGTTGGTGGCATGTGAAACCCGCATGTGGAGCATTCGTTTGTGTGGGATGCTCTACCAGGTTCATTCCTAGATAATGCACTCAAAGGGCACTAAGCATAGAGTGTGAAAACTGAGTTTCCTTGAGAGCTGCTTGGAAGCCTGATGGTGTGTGAAGTTAGTGAGCCAAATGGAGTTGTTCTCCCACAAGAACCACTCGGCTGATCCTTCTTCAATATGCCCTTCACCAACATGCAGTGTTTCCTTGATTGAATTAGCTCTCACACCAATATTTGCGTCTAGAGCCTTTGCATTGAGGGCTATCTGAAAACGGCTGTGGCGCTGAAGTTGCCTGTGAATGTGGAGTTGGTGGCATGTGAAACCCGCATGTGGAGCATTCGTTTGTGTGGGATGCTCTACCAGGTTCATTCCTAGATAATGCACTCAAAGGGCACTAAGCATAGAGTGTGAAAACTGAGTTTCCTTGAGAGCTGCTTGGAAGCCTGATGGTGTGTGAAGTTAGTGAGCCAAATGGAGTTGTTCTCCCACAAGAACCACTCGGCTGATCCTTCTTCAATATGCCCTTCACCAACATGCAGTGTTTCCTTGATTGAATTAGCTCTCACACCAATATTTGCGTCTAGAGCCTTTGCATTGAGGGCTATCTGAAAACGGCTGTGGCGCTGAAGTTGCCTGTGAATGTGGAGTTGCTGGCATGTGAAACCCGCATGTGGAGCATTCGTTTGTGTGGGATGCTCTACCAGGTTCATTCCTAGATAATGCACTCAAAGGGCACTAAGCATAGAGTGTGAAAACTGAGTTTCCTTGAGAGCTGCTTGGAAGCCTGATGGTGTGTGAAGTTAGTGAGCCAAATGGAGTTGTTCTCCCACAAGAACCACTCGGCTGATCCTTCTTCAATATGCCCTTCACCAACATGCAGTGTTTCCTTGATTGAATTAGCTCTCACACCAATATTTGCGTCTAGAGCCTTTGCATTGAGGGCTATCTGAAAACGGCTGTGGCGCTGAAGTTGCCTGTGAATGTGGAGTTGCTGCATGTGAAACCCGAATGTGGAGCATTCGTTTCTGTGGGATGCTCTACCAGGTTCATTCCTAGATAATGCACTCAAAGGGCACTAAGCATAGAGTGTGAAAACTGAGTTTCCTTGAGAGCTGCTTGGAAGCCTGATGGTGTGTGAAGTTAGTGAGCCAAATGGAGTTGTTCTCCCACAAGAACCACTCGGCTGATCCTTCTTCAATATGCCCTTCACCAACATGCAGTGTTTCCTTGATTGAATTAGCTCTCACACCAATATTTGCGTCTAGAGCCTTTGCATTGAGGGCTATCTGAAAACGGCTGTGGCGCTGAAGTTGCCTGTGAATGTGGAGTTGCTGGCATGTGAAACCCGCATGTGGAGCATTCGTTTGTGTGGGATGCTCTACCAGGTTCATTCCTAGATAATGCACTCAAAGGGCACTAAGCATAGAGTGTGAAAACTGAGTTTCCTTGAGAGCTGCTTGGAAGCCTGATGGTGTGTGAAGTTAGTGAGCCAAATGGAGTTGTTCTCCCACAAGAACCACTCGGCTGATCCTTCTTCAATATGCCCTTCACCAACATGCAGTGTTTCCTTGATTGAATTAGCTCTCACAGCAATATTTGCGTCTAGAGCCTTTGCATTGAGGGCTATCTGAAAACGGCTGTGGCGCTGAAGTTGCCTGTGAATGTGGAGTTGGTGGCATGTGAAACCCGCATGTGGAGCATTCGTTTGTGTGGGATGCTCTACCAGGCTCATTCCTAGATAATGCACTCAAAGGGCACTAAGCATAGAGTGTGAAAACTGAGTTTCCTTGAGAGCTGCTTGGAAGCCTGATGGTGTGTGAAGTTAGTGAGCCAAATGGAGTTGTTCTCCCACAAGAACCACTCGGCTGATCCTTCTTCAATATGCCCTTCACCAACATGCAGTGTTTCCTTGATTGAATTAGCTCTCACACCAATATTTGCGTCTAGAGCCTTTGCATTGAGGGCTATCTGAAAACGGCTGTGGCGCTGAAGTTGCCTGTGAATGTGGAGTTGGTGGCATGTGAAACCCGCATGTGGAGCATTCTTTCTGTGGGATGCTCTACCAGGTTCATTCCTAGATAATGCACTCAAAGGGCACTAAGCATAGAGTGTGAAAACTGAGTTTCCTTGAGAGCTGCTTGGAAGCCTGATGGTGTGTGAAGTTAGTGAGCCAAATGGAGTTGTTCTCCCACAAGAACCACTCGGCTGATCCTTCTTCAATATGCCCTTCACCAACATGCAGTGTTTCCTTGATTGAATTAGCTCTCACACCAATATTTGCGTCTAGAGCCTTTGCATTGAGGGCTATCTGAAAACGGCTGTGGCGCTGAAGTTGCCTGTGAATGTGGAGTTGGTGGCATGTGAAACCCGCATGTGGAGCATTCGTTTGTGTGGGATGCTCTACCAGGTTCATTCCTAGATAATGCACTCAAAGGGCACTAAGCATAGAGTGTGAAAACTGAGTTTCCTTGAGAGCTGCTTGGAAGCCTGATGGTGTGTGAAGTTAGTGAGCCAAATGGAGTTGTTCTCCCACAAGAACCACTCGGCTGATCCTTCTTCAATATGCCCTTCACCAACATGCAGTGTTTCCTTGATTGAATTAGCTCTCACACCAATATTTGCGTCTAGAGCCTTTGCATTGAGGGCTATCTGAAAACGGCTGTGGCGCTGAAGTTGCCTGTGAATGTGGAGTTGGTGGAATGTGAAACCCGCATGTGGAGCATTCGTTTGTGTGGGATGCTCTACCAGGTTTCATTCCTAGATAATGCACTCAAAGGGCACTAAGCATAGAGTGTGAAAACTGAGTTTCCTTGAGAGCTGCTTGGAAGCCTGATGGTGTGTGAAGTTAGTGAGCCAAATGGAGTTGTTCTCCCACAAGAACCACTCGGCTGATCCTTCTTCAATATGCCCTTCACCAACATGCAGTGTTTCCTTGATTGAATTAGCTCTCACACCAATATTTGCGTCTAGAGCCTTTGCATTGAGGGCTATCTGAAAACGGCTGTGGCGCTGAAGTTGCCTGTGAATGTGGAGTTGGTGGCATGTGAAACCCGCATGTGGAGCATTCGTTTGTGTGGGATGCTCTACCAGGTTCATTCCTAGATAATGCACTCAAAGGGCACTAAGCATAGAGTGTGAAAACTGAGTTTCCTTGAGAGCTGCTTGGAAGCCTGATGGTGTGTGAAGTTAGTGAGCCAAATGGAGTTGTTCTCCCACAAGAACCACTCGGCTGATCCTTCTTCAATATGCCCTTCACCAACATGCAGTGTTTCCTTGATTGAATTAGCTCTCACAGCAATATTTGCGTCTAGAGCCTTTGCATTGAGGGCTATCTGAAAACGGCTGTGGCGCTGAAGTTGCCTGTGAATGTGGAGTTGGTGGCATGTGAAACCCGCATGTGGAGCATTCGTTTGTGTGGGATGCTCTACCAGGTTCATTCCTAGATAATGCACTCAAAGGGCACTAAGCATAGAGTGTGAAAACTGAGTTTCCTTGAGAGCTGCTTGGAAGCCTGATGGTGTGTGAAGTTAGTGAGCCAAATGGAGTTGTTCTCCCACAAGAACCACTCGGCTGATCCTTCTTCAATATGCCCTTCACCAACATGCAGTGTTTCCTTGATTGAATTAGCTCTCACACCAATATTTGCGTCTAGAGCCTTTGCATTGAGGGCTATCTGAAAACGGCTGTGGCGCTGAAGTTGCCTGTGAATGTGGAGTTGGTGGCATGTGAAACCCGCATGTGGAGCATTCGTTTGTGTGGGATGCTCTACCAGGTTCATTCCTAGATAATGCACTCAAAGGGCACTAAGCATAGAGTGTGAAAACTGAGTTTCCTTGAGAGCTGCTTGGAAGCCTGATGGTGTGTGAAGTTAGTGAGCCAAATGGAGTTGTTCTCCCACAAGAACCACTCGGCTGATCCTTCTTCAATATGCCCTTCACCAACATGCAGTGTTTCCTTGATTGAATTAGCTCTCACACCAATATTTGCGTCTAGAGCCTTTGCATTGAGGGCTATCTGAAAACGGCTGTGGCGCTGAAGTTGCCTGTGAATGTGGAGTTGGTGGCATGTGAAACCCGCATGTGGAGCATTCGTTTGTGTGGGATGCTCTACCAGGTTCATTCCTAGATAATGCACTCAAAGGGCACTAAGCATAGAGTGTGAAAACTGAGTTTCCTTGAGAGCTGCTTGGAAGCCTGATGGTGTGTGAAGTTAGTGAGCCAAATGGAGTTGTTCTCCCACAAGAACCACTCGGCTGATCCTTCTTCAATATGCCCTTCACCAACATGCAGTGTTTCCTTGATTGAATTAGCTCTCACACCAATATTTGCGTCTAGAGCCTTTGCATTGAGGGCTATCTGAAAACGGCTGTGGCGCTGAAGTTGCCTGTGAATGTGGAGTTGGTGGCATGTGAAACCCGCATGTGGAGCATTCGTTTGTGTGGGATGCTCTACCAGGTTCATTCCTAGATAATGCACTCAAAGGGCACTAAGCATAGAGTGTGAAAACTGAGTTTCCTTGAGAGCTGCTTGGAAGCCTGATGGTGTGTGAAGTTAGTGAGCCAAATGGAGTTGTTCTCCCACAAGAACCACTCGGCTGATCCTTCTTCAATATGCCCTTCACCAACATGCAGTGTTTCCTTGATTGAATTAGCTCTCACACCAATATTTGCGTCTAGAGCCTTTGCATTGAGGGCTATCTGAAAACGGCTGTGGCGCTGAAGTTGCCTGTGAATGTGGAGTTGCTGGCATGTGAAACCCGCATGTGGAGCATTCGTTTGTGTGGGATGCTCTACCAGGTTCATTCCTAGATAATGCACTCAAAGGGCACTAAGCATAGAGTGTGAAAACTGAGTTTCCTTGAGAGCTGCTTGGAAGCCTGATGGTGTGTGAAGTTAGTGAGCCAAATGGAGTTGTTCTCCCACAAGAACCACTCGGCTGATCCTTCTTCAATATGCCCTTCACCAACATGCAGTGTTTCCTTGATAATTAGCTCTCACACCAATATTTGCGTCTAGAGCCTTTGCATTGAGGGCTATCTGAAAACGGCTGTGGCGCTGAAGTTGCCTGTGAATGTGGAGTTGGTGGCATGTGAAACCCGCATGTGGAGCATTCGTTTGTGTGGGATGCTCTACCAGGTTCATTCCTAGATAATGCACTCAAAGGGCACTAAGCATAGAGTGTGAAAACTGAGTTTCCTTGAGAGCTGCTTGGAAGCCTGATGGTGTGTGAAGTTAGTGAGCCAAATGGAGTTGTTCTCCCACAAGAACCACTCGGCTGATCCTTCTTCAATATGCCCTTCACCAACATGCAGTGTTTCCTTGATTGAATTAGCTCTCACACCAATATTTGCGTCTAGAGCCTTTGCATTGAGGGCTATCTGAAAACGGCTGTGGCGCTGAAGTTGCCTGTGAATGTGGAGTTGCTGGCATGTGAAACCCGCATGTGGAGCATTCGTTTGTGTGGGATGCTCTACCAGGTTCATTCCTAGATAATGCACTCAAAGGGCACTAAGCATAGAGTGTGAAAACTGAGTTTCCTTGAGAGCTGCTTGGAAGCCTGATGGTGTGTGAAGTTAGTGAGCCAAATGGAGTTGTTCTCCCACAAGAACCACTCGGCTGATCCTTCTTCAATATGCCCTTCACCAACATGCAGTGTTTCCTTGATTGAATTAGCTCTCACACCAATATTTGCGTCTAGAGCCTTTGCATTGAGGGCTATCTGAAAACGGCTGTGTCGCTGAAGTTGCCTGTGATGTGGAGTTGGTGGCATGTGAAACCCGCATGTGGAGCATTCGTTTGTGTGGGATGCTCTACCAGGTTCATTCCTAGATAATGCACTCAAAGGGCACTAAGCATAGAGTGTGAAAACTGAGTTTCCTTGAGAGCTGCTTGGAAGCCTGATGGTGTGTGAAGTTAGTAGCCAAATGGAGTTGTTCTCCCACAAGAACCACTCGGCTGATCCTTCTTCAATATGCCCTTCACCAACATGCAGTGTTTCCTTGATTGAATTAGCTCTCACACCAATATTTGCGTCTAGAGCCTTTGCATTGAGGGCTATCTGAAAACGGCTGTGGCGCTGAAGTTGCCTGTGAATGTGGAGTTGGTGGCATGTGAAACCCGCATGTGGAACATTCGTTTGTGTGGGATGCTCTACCAGGTTCATTCCTAGATAATGCACTCAAAGGGCACTAAGCATAGAGTGTGAAAACTGAGTTTCTTGAGAGCTGCTTGGAAGCCTGATGGTGTGTGACGTTAGTGAGCCAAATGGAGTTGTTCTCCCACAAGAACCACTCGGCTGATCCTTCTTCAATATGCCCTTCACCAACATGCAGTGTTTCCTTGATTGAATTAGCTCTCACACCAATATTTGCGTCTAGAGCCTTTGCATTGAGGGCTATCTGAAAACGGCTGTGGCGCTGAAGTTGCCTGTGAATGTGGAGTTGGTGGCACGTGAAACCCGCATGTGGAGCATTCGTTTGTGTGGGATGCTCTACCAGGTTCATTCCTAGATAATGCACTCAAAGGACACTAAGCATACAGTGTGAAAACTGAGTTTCCTTGAGAGCTGCTTGGAAGCCTGATGGTGTGTGAAGTTAGTGAGCCTAATGGAGTTGTTCTCCCACAAGAACCACTCGGCTGGTCCTTCTTCAATATGCCCTTCACCAACATGCAGTGTTTCCTTGATTGAATTAGCTCTCACACCAATATTTGCGTCTAGAGCCTTTGCATTGAGGGCTATCTGAAAACGGCTGTGGCGCTGAAGTTGCCTGTGAATGTGGAGTTGGTGGCATGTGAAACCCGCATGTGGAGCATTCGTTTGTGTGGGATGCTCTACCAGGTTCATTCCTAGATAATGCACTCAAAGGGCACTAAGCATAGAGTGTGAAAACTGAGTTTCCTTGAGAGCTGCTTGGAAGCCTGATGGTGTGTGAAGTTAGTGAGCCAAATGGAGTTGTTCTCCCACAAGAACCACTCGGCTTATCCTTCTTCAATATGCCCTTCACCAACATGCAGTGTTTCCTTGATTGAATTAGCTCTCACACCAATATTTGCGTCTAGAGCCTTTGCATTGAGGGCTATCTGAAAACGGCTGTGGCGCTGAAGTTGCCTGTGAATGTGGAGTTGGTGGCATGGGAAACCCGCATGTGGAGCATTCGTTTGTGTGGGATGCTGACCAAGCTTCATTTCAGTCCTAGGTACACAAAGGGCACTAAGCATAGAGTGTGAAAACTGAGTTTCCTTGAGAGCTGCTTGGAAGCCTGATGGTGTGTGAAGTTAGTGAGCCAAATGGAGTTGTTCTCCCACAAGAACCACTCGGCTGATCCTTCTTCAATATGCCCTTCACCAACATGCAGTGTTTCCTTGATTGAATTAGCTCTCACACCAATATTTGCGTCTAGAGCCTTTGCATTGAGGGCTATCTGAAAACGGCTGTGGCGCTGAAGTTGCCTGTGAATGTGGAGTTGCTGCCATGTGAAACCCGCATGTGGAGCATTCGTTTGTGTGGGATGCTCTACCAGGTTCATTCCTAGATAATGCACTCAAAGGGCACTAAGCATAGAGTGTGAAAACTGAGTTTCCTTGAGAGCTGCTTGGAAGCCTGATGGTGTGTGAAGTTAGTGAGCCAAATGGAGTTGTTCTC
>NW_026701456.1:0-29319 GCF_030435755.1 Ochotona princeps | reverse complement strand
CAATATGCCCTTCACCAACATGCAGTGTTTCCTTGATTGAATTAGCTCTCACACCAATATTTGCGTCTAGAGCCTTTGCATTGAGGGCTATCTGAAAACGGCTGTGGCGCTGAAGTTGCCTGTGAATGTGGAGTTGCTGCCATGTGAAACCCGAATGTGGAGCATTCGTTTCTGTGGGATGCTCTACCAGGTTCATTCCTAGATAATGCACTCAAAGGGCACTAAGCATAGAGTGTGAAAACTGAGTTTCCTTGAGAGCTGCTTGGAAGCCTGATGGTGTGTGAAGTTAGTGAGCCAAATGGAGTTGTTCTCCCACAAGAACCACTCGGCTGATCCTTCTTCAATATGCCCTTCACCAACATGCAGTGTTTCCTTGATTGAATTAGCTCTCACACCAATATTTGCGTCTAGAGCCTTTGCATTGAGGGCTATCTGAAAACGGCTGTGGCGCTGAAGTTGCCTGTGAATGTGGAGTTGGTGGCATGTGAAACCCGCATGTGGAGCATTCGTTTGTGTGGGATGCTCTACCAGGTTCATTCCTAGATAATGCACTCAAAGGGCACTAAGCATAGAGTGTGAAAACTGAGTTTCCTTGAGAGCTGCTTGGAAGCCTGATGGTGTGTGAAGTTAGTGAGCCAAATGGAGTTGTTCTCCCACAAGAACCACTCGGCTGATCCTTCTTCAATATGCCCTTCACCAACATGCAGTGTTTCCTTGATTGAATTAGCTCTCACAGCAATATTTGCGTCTAGAGCCTTTGCATTGAGGGCTATCTGAAAATGGCTGTGGCGCTGAAGTTGCCTGTGAATGTGGAGTTGGTGGCATGTGAAACCCGCATGTGGAGCATTCGTTTGTGTGGGATGCTCTACCAGGCTCATTCCTAGATAATGCACTCAAAGGGCACTAAGCATAGAGTGTGAAAACTGAGTTTCCTTGAGAGCTGCTTGGAAGCCTGATGGTGTGTGAAGTTAGTGAGCCAAATGGAGTTGTTCTCCCACAAGAACCACTCGGCTGATCCTTCTTCAATATGCCCTTCACCAACATGCAGTGTTTCCTTGATTGAATTAGCTCTCACACCAATATTTGCGTCTAGAGCCTTTGCATTGAGGGCTATCTGAAAACGGCTGTGGCGCTGAAGTTGCCTGTGAATGTGGAGTTGGTGGCATGTGAAACCCGCATGTGGAGCATTCCTTTCTGTGGGATGCTCTACCAGGTTCATTCCTAGATAATGCACTCAAAGGGCACTAAGCATAGAGTGTGAAAACTGAGTTTCCTTGAGAGCTGCTTGGAAGCCTGATGGTGTGTGAAGTTAGTGAGCCAAATGGAGTTGTTCTCCCACAAGAACCACTCGGCTGATCCTTCTTCAATATGCCCTTCACCAACATGCAGTGTTTCCTTGATTGAATTAGCTCTCACACCAATATTTGCGTCTAGAGCCTTTGCATTGAGGGCTATCTGAAAACGGCTGTGGCGCTGAAGTTGCCTGTGAATGTGGAGTTGGTGGCATGGGAAACCCGCATGTGGAGCATTCGTTTGTGTGGGATGCTCTACCAGGTTCATTCCTAGATAATGCACTCAAAGGGCACTAAGCATAGAGTGTGAAAACTGAGTTTCCTTGAGAGCTGCTTGGAAGCCTGATGGTGTGTGAAGTTAGTGAGCCAAATGGAGTTGTTCTCCCACAAGAACCACTCGGCTGATCCTTCTTCAATATGCCCTTCACCAACATGCAGTGTTTCCTTGATTGAATTAGCTCTCACACCAATATTTGCGTCTAGAGCCTTTGCATTGAGGGCTATCTGAAAACGGCTGTGGCGCTGAAGTTGCCTGTGAATGTGGAGTTGGTGGAATGTGAAACCCGCATGTGGAGCATTCGTTTGTGTGGGATGCTCTACCAGGTTCATTCCTAGATAATGCACTCAAAGGGCACTAAGCATAGAGTGTGAAAACTGAGTTTCCTTGAGAGCTGCTTGGAAGCCTGATGGTGTGTGAAGTTAGTGAGCCAAATGGAGTTGTTCTCCCACAAGAACCACTCGGCTGATCCTTCTTCAATATGCCCTTCACCAACATGCAGTGTTTCCTTGATTGAATTAGCTCTCACACCAATATTTGCGTCTAGAGCCTTTGCATTGAGGGCTATCTGAAAACGGCTGTGGCGCTGAAGTTGCCTGTGAATGTGGAGTTGCTGGCATGTGAAACCCGCATGTGGAGCATTCGTTTGTGTGGGATGCTCTACCAGGTTCATTCCTAGATAATGCACTCAAAGGGCACTAAGCATAGAGTGTGAAAACTGAGTTTCCTTGAGAGCTGCTTGGAAGCCTGATGGTGTGTGAAGTTAGTGAGCCAAATGGAGTTGTTCTCCCACAAGAACCACTCGGCTGATCCTTCTTCAATATGCCCTTCACCAACATGCAGTGTTTCCTTGATTGAATTAGCTCTCACACCAATATTTGCGTCTAGAGCCTTTGCATTGAGGGCTATCTGAAAACGGCTGTGGCGCTGAAGTTGCCTGTGAATGTGGAGTTGGTGGCATGTGAAACCCGCATGTGGAGCATTCGTTTGTGTGGGATGCTCTACCAGGTTCATTCCTAGATAATGCACTCAAAGGGCACTAAGCATAGAGTGTGAAAACTGAGTTTCCTTGAGAGCTGCTTGGAAGCCTGATGGTGTGTGAAGTTAGTGAGCCAAATGGAGTTGTTCTCCCACAAGAACCACTCGGCTGATCCTTCTTCAATATGCCCTTCACCAACATGCAGTGTTTCCTTGATTGAATTAGCTCTCACACCAATATTTGCGTCTAGAGCCTTTGCATTGAGGGCTATCTGAAAACGGCTGTGGCGCTGAAGTTGCCTGTGAATGTGGAGTTGCTGGCATGTGAAACCCGCATGTGGAGCATTCGTTTGTGTGGGATGCTCTACCAGGTTCATTCCTAGATAATGCACTCAAAGGGCACTAAGCATAGAGTGTGAAAACTGAGTTTCCTTGAGAGCTGCTTGGAAGCCTGATGGTGTGTGAAGTTAGTGAGCCAAATGGAGTTGTTCTCCCACAAGAACCACTCGGCTGATCCTTCTTCAATATGCCCTTCACCAACATGCAGTGTTTCCTTGATTGAATTAGCTCTCACACCAATATTTGCGTCTAGAGCCTTTGCATTGAGGGCTATCTGAAAACGGCTGTGTCGCTGAAGTTGCCTGTGAATGTGGAGTTGGTGGCATGTGAAACCCGCATGTGGAGCATTCGTTTGTGTGGGATGCTCTACCAGGTTCATTCCTAGATAATGCACTCAAAGGGCACTAAGCATAGAGTGTGAAAACTGAGTTTCCTTGAGAGCTGCTTGGAAGCCTGATGGTGTGTGAAGTTAGTGAGCCAAATGGAGTTGTTCTCCCACAAGAACCACTCGGCTGATCCTTCTTCAATATGCCCTTCACCAACATGCAGTGTTTCCTTGATTGAATTAGCTCTCACACCAATATTTGCGTCTAGAGCCTTTGCATTGAGGGCTATCTGAAAACGGCTGTGGCGCTGAAGTTGCCTGTGAATGTGGAGTTGGTGGCATGGGAAACCCGCATGTGGAGCATTCGTTTGTGTGGGATGCTGACCAAGCTTCATTTCAGTCCTAGGTACACAAAGGGCACTAAGCATAGAGTGTGAAAACTGAGTTTCCTTGAGAGCTGCTTGGAAGCCTGATGGTGTGTGAAGTTAGTGAGCCAAATGGAGTTGTTCTCCCACAAGAACCACTCGGCTGATCCTTCTTCAATATGCCCTTCACCAACATGCAGTGTTTCCTTGATTGAATTAGCTCTCACACCAATATTTGCGTCTAGAGCCTTTGCATTGAGGGCTATCTGAAAACGGCTGTGGCGCTGAAGTTGCCTGTGAATGTGAGTTGGTGGCATGTGAAACCCGCATGTGGAGCATTCGTTTGTGTGGGATGCTCTACCAGGTTCATTCCTAGATAATGCACTCAAAGGGCACTAAGCATAGAGTGTGAAAACTGAGTTTCCTTGAGAGCTGCTTGGAAGCCTGATGGTGTGTGAAGTTAGTGAGCCAAATGGAGTTGTTCTCCCACAAGAACCACTCGGCTGATCCTTCTTCAATATGCCCTTCACCAACATGCAGTGTTTCCTTGATTGAATTAGCTCTCACACCAATATTTGCGTCTAGAGCCTTTGCATTGAGGGCTATCTGAAAACGGCTGTGGCGCTGAAGTTGCCTGTGAATGTGGAGTTGGTGGCATGTGAAACCCGCATGTGGAGCATTCGTTTGTGTGGGATGCTCTACCAGGTTCATTCCTAGATAATGCACTCAAAGGGCACTAAGCATAGAGTGTGAAAACTGAGTTTCCTTGAGAGCTGCTTGGAAGCCTGATGGTGTGTGAAGTTAGTGAGCCAAATGGAGTTGTTCTCCCACAAGAACCACTCGGCTGATCCTTCTTCAATATGCCCTTCACCAACATGCAGTGTTTCCTTGATTGAATTAGCTCTCACACCAATATTTGCGTCTAGAGCCTTTGCATTGAGGGCTATCTGAAAACGGCTGTGGCGCTGAAGTTGCCTGTGAATGTGGAGTTGGTGGCATGTGAAACCCGCATGTGGAGCATTCGTTTGTGTGGGATGCTCTACCAGGTTCATTCCTAGATAATGCACTCAAAGGGCACTAAGCATAGAGTGTGAAAACTGAGTTTCCTTGAGAGCTGCTTGGAAGCCTGATGGTGTGTGAAGTTAGTGAGCCAAATGGAGTTGTTCTCCCACAAGAACCACTCGGCTGATCCTTCTTCAATATGCCCTTCACCAACATGCAGTGTTTCCTTGATTGAATTAGCTCTCACAGCAATATTTGCGTCTAGAGCCTTTGCATTGAGGGCTATCTGAAAACGGCTGTGGCGCTGAAGTTGCCTGTGAATGTGGAGTTGGTGGCATGTGAAACCCGCATGTGGAGCATTCGTTTGTGTGGGATGCTCTACCAGGCTCATTCCTAGATAATGCACTCAAAGGGCACTAAGCATAGAGTGTGAAAACTGAGTTTCCTTGAGAGCTGCTTGGAAGCCTGATGGTGTGTGAAGTTAGTGAGCCAAATGGAGTTGTTCTCCCACAAGAACCACTCGGCTGATCCTTCTTCAATATGCCCTTCACCAACATGCAGTGTTTCCTTGATTGAATTAGCTCTCACACCAATATTTGCGTCTAGAGCCTTTGCATTGAGGGCTATCTGAAAACGGCTGTGGCGCTGAAGTTGCCTGTGAATGTGGAGTTGGTGGCATGTGAAACCCGCATGTGGAGCATTCCTTTCTGTGGGATGCTCTACCAGGTTCATTCCTAGATAATGCACTCAAAGGGCACTAAGCATAGAGTGTGAAAACTGAGTTTCCTTGAGAGCTGCTTGGAAGCCTGATGGTGTGTGAAGTTAGTGAGCCAAATGGAGTTGTTCTCCCACAAGAACCACTCGGCTGATCCTTCTTCAATATGCCCTTCACCAACATGCAGTGTTTCCTTGATTGAATTAGCTCTCACACCAATATTTGCGTCTAGAGCCTTTGCATTGAGGGCTATCTGAAAACGGCTGTGGCGCTGAAGTTGCCTGTGAATGTGGAGTTGCTGGCATGTGAAACCCGCATGTGGAGCATTCGTTTGTGTGGGATGCTCTACCAGGTTCATTCCTAGATAATGCACTCAAAGGGCACTAAGCATAGAGTGTGAAAACTGAGTTTCCTTGAGAGCTGCTTGGAAGCCTGATGGTGTGTGAAGTTAGTGAGCCAAATGGAGTTGTTCTCCCACAAGAACCACTCGGCTGATCCTTCTTCAATATGCCCTTCACCAACATGCAGTGTTTCCTTGATTGAATTAGCTCTCACACCAATATTTGCGTCTAGAGCCTTTGCATTGAGGGCTATCTGAAAACGGCTGTGGCGCTGAAGTTGCCTGTGAATGTGGAGTTGGTGGAATGTGAAACCCGCATGTGGAGCATTCGTTTGTGTGGGATGCTCTACCAGGTTCATTCCTAGATAATGCACTCAAAGGGCACTAAGCATAGAGTGTGAAAACTGAGTTTCCTTGAGAGCTGCTTGGAAGCCTGATGGTGTGTGAAGTTAGTGAGCCAAATGGAGTTGTTCTCCCACAAGAACCACTCGGCTGATCCTTCTTCAATATGCCCTTCACCAACATACAGTGTTTCCTTGATTGAATTAGCTCTCACACCAATATTTGCGTCTAGAGCCTTTGCATTGAGGGCTATCTGAAAACGGCTGTGGCGCTGAAGTTGCCTGTGAATGTGGAGTTGCTGGCATGTGAAACCCGCATGTGGAGCATTCGTTTGTGTGGGATGCTCTACCAGGTTCATTCCTAGATAATGCACTCAAAGGGCACTAAGCATAGAGTGTGAAAACTGAGTTTCCTTGAGAGCTGCTTGGAAGCCTGATGGTGTGTGAAGTTAGTGAGCCAAATGGAGTTGTTCTCCCACAAGAACCACTCGGCTGATCCTTCTTCAATATGCCCTTCACCAACATGCAGTGTTTCCTTGATTGAATTAGCTCTCACACCAATATTTGCGTCTAGAGCCTTTGCATTGAGGGCTATCTGAAAACGGCTGTGGCGCTGAAGTTGCCTGTGAATGTGGAGTTGGTGGCATGTGAAACCCGCATGTGGAGCATTCGTTTGTGTGGGATGCTCTACCAGGTTCATTCCTAGATAATGCACTCAAAGGGCACTAAGCATAGAGTGTGAAAACTGAGTTTCCTTGAGAGCTGCTTGGAAGCCTGATGGTGTGTGAAGTTAGTGAGCCAAATGGAGTTGTTCTCCCACAAGAACCACTCGGCTGATCCTTCTTCAATATGCCCTTCACCAACATGCAGTGTTTCCTTGATTGAATTAGCTCTCACACCAATATTTGCGTCTAGAGCCTTTGCATTGAGGGCTATCTGAAAACGGCTGTGGCGCTGAAGTTGCCTGTGAATGTGGAGTTGCTGGCATGTGAAACCCGCATGTGGAGCATTCGTTTGTGTGGGATGCTCTACCAGGTTCATTCCTAGATAATGCACTCAAAGGGCACTAAGCATAGAGTGTGAAAACTGAGTTTCCTTGAGAGCTGCTTGGAAGCCTGATGGTGTGTGAAGTTAGTGAGCCAAATGGAGTTGTTCTCCCACAAGAACCACTCGGCTGATCCTTCTTCAATATGCCCTTCACCAACATGCAGTGTTTCCTTGATTGAATTAGCTCTCACACCAATATTTGCGTCTAGAGCCTTTGCATTGAGGGCTATCTGAAAACGGCTGTGTCGCTGAAGTTGCCTGTGAATGTGGAGTTGGTGGCATGTGAAACCCGCATGTGGAGCATTCGTTTGTGTGGGATGCTCTACCAGGTTCATTCCTAGATAATGCACTCAAAGGGCACTAAGCATAGAGTGTGAAAACTGAGTTTCCTTGAGAGCTGCTTGGAAGCCTGATGGTGTGTGAAGTTAGTGAGCCAAATGGAGTTGTTCTCCCACAAGAACCACTCGGCTGATCCTTCTTCAATATGCCCTTCACCAACATGCAGTGTTTCCTTGATTGAATTAGCTCTCACACCAATATTTGCGTCTAGAGCCTTTGCATTGAGGGCTATCTGAAAACGGCTGTGGCGCTGAAGTTGCCTGTGAATGTGGAGTTGGTGGCATGTGAAACCCGCATGTGGAACATTCGTTTGTGTGGGATGCTCTACCAGGTTCATTCCTAGATAATGCACTCAAAGGGCACTAAGCATAGAGTGTGAAAACTGAGTTTCCTTGAGAGCTGCTTGGAAGCCTGATGGTGTGTGACGTTAGTGAGCCAAATGGAGTTGTTCTCCCACAAGAACCACTCGGCTGATCCTTCTTCAATATGCCCTTCACCAACATGCAGTGTTTCCTTGATTGAATTAGCTCTCACACCAATATTTGCGTCTAGAGCCTTTGCATTGAGGGCTATCTGAAAACGGCTGTGGCGCTGAAGTTGCCTGTGAATGTGGAGTTGGTGGCATGTGAAACCCGCATGTGGAGCATTCGTTTGTGTGGGATGCTCTACCAGGTTCATTCCTAGATAATGCACTCAAAGGACACTAAGCATACAGTGTGAAAACTGAGTTTCCTTGAGAGCTGCTTGGAAGCCTGATGGTGTGTGAAGTTAGTGAGCCTAATGGAGTTGTTCTCCCACAAGAACCACTCGGCTGGTCCTTCTTCAATATGCCCTTCACCAACATGCAGTGTTTCCTTGATTGAATTAGCTCTCACACCAATATTTGCGTCTAGAGCCTTTGCATTGAGGGCTATCTGAAAACGGCTGTGGCGCTGAAGTTGCCTGTGAATGTGGAGTTGGTGGCATGTGAAACCCGCATGTGGAGCATTCGTTTGTGTGGGATGCTCTACCAGGTTCATTCCTAGATAATGCACTCAAAGGGCACTAAGCATAGAGTGTGAAAACTGAGTTTCCTTGAGAGCTGCTTGGAAGCCTGATGGTGTGTGAAGTTAGTGAGCCAAATGGAGTTGTTCTCCCACAAGAACCACTCGGCTGATCCTTCTTCAATATGCCCTTCACCAACATGCAGTGTTTCCTTGATTGAATTAGCTCTCACACCAATATTTGCGTCTAGAGCCTTTGCATTGAGGGCTATCTGAAAACGGCTGTGGCGCTGAAGTTGCCTGTGAATGTGGAGTTGGTGGCATGGGAAACCCGCATGTGGAGCATTCGTTTGTGTGGGATGCTGACCAAGCTTCATTTCAGTCCTAGGTACACAAAGGGCACTAAGCATAGAGTGTGAAAACTGAGTTTCCTTGAGAGCTGCTTGGAAGCCTGATGGTGTGTGAAGTTAGTGAGCCAAATGGAGTTGTTCTCCCACAAGAACCACTCGGCTGATCCTTCTTCAATATGCCCTTCACCAACATGCAGTGTTTCCTTGATTGAATTAGCTCTCACACCAATATTTGCGTCTAGAGCCTTTGCATTGAGGGCTATCTGAAAACGGCTGTGGCGCTGAAGTTGCCTGTGAATGTGGAGTTGCTGCCATGTGAAACCCGCATGTGGAGCATTCGTTTGTGTGGGATGCTCTACCAGGTTCATTCCTAGATAATGCACTCAAAGGGCACTAAGCATAGAGTGTGAAAACTGAGTTTCCTTGAGAGCTGCTTGGAAGCCTGATGGTGTGTGAAGTTAGTGAGCCAAATGGAGTTGTTCTCCCACAAGAACCACTCGGCTGATCCTTCTTCAATATGCCCTTCACCAACATGCAGTGTTTCCTTGATTGAATTAGCTCTCACACCAATATTTGTGTCTAGAGCCTTTGCATTGAGGGCTATCTGAAAACGGCTGTGGCGCTGAAGTTGCTGTGAATGTGGAGTTGGTGGCATGTGAAACCCGCATGTGGAGCATTCGTTTGTGTGGGATGCTCTACCAGGTTCATTCCTAGATAATGCACTCAAAGGGCACTAAGCATAGAGTGTGAAAACTGAGTTTCCTTGAGAGCTGCTTGGAAGCCTGATGGTGTGTGAAGTTAGTGAGCCAAATGGAGTTGTTCTCCCACAAGAACCACTCGGCTGATCCTTCTTCAATATGCCCTTCACCAACATGCAGTGTTTCCTTGATTGAATTAGCTCTCACACCAATATTTGCGTCTAGAGCCTTTGCATTGAGGGCTATCTGAAAACGGCTGTGGCGCTGAAGTTGCCTGTGAATGTGGAGTTGGTGGCATGTGAAACCCGCATGTGGAGCATTCGTTTGTGTGGGATGCTCTACCAGGTTCATTCCTAGATAATGCACTCAAAGGGCACTAAGCATAGAGTGTGAAAACTGAGTTTCCTTGAGAGCTGCTTGGAAGCCTGATGGTGTGTGAAGTTAGTGAGCCAAATGGAGTTGTTCTCCCACAAGAACCACTCGGCTGATCCTTCTTCAATATGCCCTTCACCAACATGCAGTGTTTCCTTGATTGAATTAGCTCTCACACCAATATTTGCGTCTAGAGCCTTTGCATTGAGGGCTATCTGAAAACGGCTGTGTCGCTGAAGTTGCCTGTGAATGTGGAGTTGGTGGCATGTGAAACCCGCATGTGGAGCATTCGTTTGTGTGGGATGCTCTACCAGGTTCATTCCTAGATAATGCACTCAAAGGGCACTAAGCATAGAGTGTGAAAACTGAGTTTCCTTGAGAGCTGCTTGGAAGCCTGATGGTGTGTGAAGTTAGTGAGCCAAATGGAGTTGTTCTCCCACAAGAACCACTCGGCTGATCCTTCTTCAATATGCCCTTCACCAACATGCAGTGTTTCCTTGATTGAATTAGCTCTCACACCAATATTTGCGTCTAGAGCCTTTGCATTGAGGGCTATCTGAAAACGGCTGTGTCGCTGAAGTTGCCTGTGAATGTGGAGTTGGTGGCATGTGAAACCCGCATGTGGAGCATTCGTTTGTGTGGGATGCTCTACCAGGTTCATTCCTAGATAATGCACTCAAAGGGCACTAAGCATAGAGTGTGAAAACTGAGTTTCCTTGAGAGCTGCTTGGAAGCCTGATGGTGTGTGAAGTTAGTGAGCCAAATGGAGTTGTTCTCCCACAAGAACCACTCGGCTGATCCTTCTTCAATATGCCCTTCACCAACATGCAGTGTTTCCTTGATTGAATTAGCTCTCACACCAATATTTGCGTCTAGAGCCTTTGCATTGAGGGCTATCTGAAAACGGCTGTGGCGCTGAAGTTGCCTGTGAATGTGGAGTTGCTGGCATGTGAAACCCGCATGTGGAGCATTCGTTTGTGTGGGATGCTCTACCAGGTTCATTCCTAGATAATGCACTCAAAGGGCACTAAGCATAGAGTGTGAAAACTGAGTTTCCTTGAGAGCTGCTTGGAAGCCTGATGGTGTGTGAAGTTAGTGAGCCAAATGGAGTTGTTCTCCCACAAGAACCACTCGGCTGATCCTTCTTCAATATGCCCTTCACCAACATGCAGTGTTTCCTTGATTGAATTAGCTCTCACACCAATATTTGCGTCTAGAGCCTTTGCATTGAGGGCTATCTGAAAACGGCTGTGGGGCTGAAGTTGCCTGTGAATGTGGAGTTGGTGGCATGTGAAACCCGCATGTGGAGCATTCGTTTGTGTGGGATGCTCTACCAGGTTCATTCCTAGATAATGCACTCAAAGGGCACTAAGCATAGAGTGTGAAAACTGAGTTTCCTTGAGAGCTGCTTGGAAGCCTGATGGTGTGTGAAGTTAGTGAGCCAAATGGAGTTGTTCTCCCACAAGAACCACTCGGCTGATCCTTCTTCAATATGCCCTTCACCAACATGCAGTGTTTCCTTGATTGAATTAGCTCTCACACCAATATTTGCGTCTAGAGCCTTTGCATTGAGGGCTATCTGAAAACGGCTGTGGCGCTGAAGTTGCCTGTGAATGTGGAGTTGGTGGCATGTGAAACCCGCATGTGGAGCATTCGTTTGTGTGGGATGCTCTACCAGGTTCATTCCTAGATAATGCACTCAAAGGACACTAAGCATACAGTGTGAAAACTGAGTTTCCTTGAGAGCTGCTTGGAAGCCTGATGGTGTGTGAAGTTAGTGAGCCTAATGGAGTTGTTCTCCCACAAGAACCACTCGGCTGGTCCTTCTTCAATATGCCCTTCACCAACATGCAGTGTTTCCTTGATTGAATTAGCTCTCACACCAATATTTGCGTCTAGAGCCTTTGCATTGAGGGCTATCTGAAAACGGCTGTGGCGCTGAAGTTGCCTGTGAATGTGGAGTTGGTGGCATGTGAAACCCGCATGTGGAGCATTCGTTTGTGTGGGATGCTCTACCAGGTTCATTCCTAGATAATGCACTCAAAGGGCACTAAGCATAGAGTGTGAAAACTGAGTTTCCTTGAGAGCTGCTTGGAAGCCTGATGGTGTGTGAAGTTAGTGAGCCAAATGGAGTTGTTCTCCCACAAGAACCACTCGGCTGATCCTTCTTCAATATGCCCTTCACCAACATGCAGTGTTTCCTTGATTGAATTAGCTCTCACACCAATATTTGCGTCTAGAGCCTTTGCATTGAGGGCTATCTGAAAACGGCTGTGGCGCTGAAGTTGCCTGTGAATGTGGAGTTGGTGGCATGGGAAACCCGCATGTGGAGCATTCGTTTGTGTGGGATGCTGACCAAGCTTCATTTCAGTCCTAGGTACACAAAGGGCACTAAGCATAGAGTGTGAAAACTGAGTTTCCTTGAGAGCTGCTTGGAAGCCTGATGGTGTGTGAAGTTAGTGAGCCAAATGGAGTTGTTCTCCCACAAGAACCACTCGGCTGATCCTTCTTCAATATGCCCTTCACCAACATGCAGTGTTTCCTTGATTGAATTAGCTCTCACACCAATATTTGCGTCTAGAGCCTTTGCATTGAGGGCTATCTGAAAACGGCTGTGGCGCTGAAGTTGCCTGTGAATGTGGAGTTGCTGCCATGTGAAACCCGCATGTGGAGCATTCGTTTGTGTGGGATGCTCTACCAGGTTCATTCCTAGATAATGCACTCAAAGGGCACTAAGCATAGAGTGTGAAAACTGAGTTTCCTTGAGAGCTGCTTGGAAGCCTGATGGTGTGTGAAGTTAGTGAGCCAAATGGAGTTGTTCTCCCACAAGAACCACTCGGCTGATCCTTCTTCAATATGCCCTTCACCAACATGCAGTGTTTCCTTGATTGAATTAGCTCTCACACCAATATTTGTGTCTAGAGCCTTTGCATTGAGGGCTATCTGAAAACGGCTGTGGCGCTGAAGTTGCTGTGAATGTGGAGTTGGTGGCATGTGAAACCCGCATGTGGAGCATTCGTTTGTGTGGGATGCTCTACCAGGTTCATTCCTAGATAATGCACTCAAAGGGCACTAAGCATAGAGTGTGAAAACTGAGTTTCCTTGAGAGCTGCTTGGAAGCCTGATGGTGTGTGAAGTTAGTGAGCCAAATGGAGTTGTTCTCCCACAAGAACCACTCGGCTGATCCTTCTTCAATATGCCCTTCACCAACATGCAGTGTTTCCTTGATTGAATTAGCTCTCACACCAATATTTGCGTCTAGAGCCTTTGCATTGAGGGCTATCTGAAAACGGCTGTGGCGCTGAAGTTGCCTGTGAATGTGGAGTTGGTGGCATGTGAAACCCGCATGTGGAGCATTCGTTTGTGTGGGATGCTCTACCAGGTTCATTCCTAGATAATGCACTCAAAGGGCACTAAGCATAGAGTGTGAAAACTGAGTTTCCTTGAGAGCTGCTTGGAAGCCTGATGGTGTGTGAAGTTAGTGAGCCAAATGGAGTTGTTCTCCCACAAGAACCACTCGGCTGATCCTTCTTCAATATGCCCTTCACCAACATGCAGTGTTTCCTTGATTGAATTAGCTCTCACACCAATATTTGCGTCTAGAGCCTTTGCATTGAGGGCTATCTGAAAACGGCTGTGTCGCTGAAGTTGCCTGTGAATGTGGAGTTGGTGGCATGTGAAACCCGCATGTGGAGCATTCGTTTGTGTGGGATGCTCTACCAGGTTCATTCCTAGATAATGCACTCAAAGGGCACTAAGCATAGAGTGTGAAAACTGAGTTTCCTTGAGAGCTGCTTGGAAGCCTGATGGTGTGTGAAGTTAGTGAGCCAAATGGAGTTGTTCTCCCACAAGAACCACTCGGCTGATCCTTCTTCAATATGCCCTTCACCAACATGCAGTGTTTCCTTGATTGAATTAGCTCTCACACCAATATTTGCGTCTAGAGCCTTTGCATTGAGGGCTATCTGAAAACGGCTGTGGCGCTGAAGTTGCCTGTGAATGTGGAGTTGGTGGCATGTGAAACCCGCATGTGGAGCATTCGTTTGTGTGGGATGCTCTACCAGGTTCATTCCTAGATAATGCACTCAAAGGGCACTAAGCATAGAGTGTGAAAACTGAGTTTCCTTGAGAGCTGCTTGGAAGCCTGATGGTGTGTGAAGTTAGTGAGCCAAATGGAGTTGTTCTCCCACAAGAACCACTCGGCTGATCCTTCTTCAATATGCCCTTCACCAACATGCAGTGTTTCCTTGATTGAATTAGCTCTCACACCAATATTTGCGTCTAGAGCCTTTGCATTGAGGGCTATCTGAAAACGGCTGTGGCGCTGAAGTTGCCTGTGAATGTGGAGTTGCTGGCATGTGAAACCCGCATGTGGAGCATTCGTTTGTGTGGGATGCTCTACCAGGTTCATTCCTAGATAATGCACTCAAAGGGCACTAAGCATAGAGTGTGAAAACTGAGTTTCCTTGAGAGCTGCTTGGAAGCCTGATGGTGTGTGAAGTTAGTGAGCCAAATGGAGTTGTTCTCCCACAAGAACCACTCGGCTGATCCTTCTTCAATATGCCCTTCACCAACATGCAGTGTTTCCTTGATTGAATTAGCTCTCACACCAATATTTGCGTCTAGAGCCTTTGCATTGAGGGCTATCTGAAAACGGCTGTGGGGCTGAAGTTGCCTGTGAATGTGGAGTTTGGTGGCATGTGAAACCCGCATGTGGAGCATTCGTTTGTGTGGGATGCTCTACCAGGTTCATTCCTAGATAATGCACTCAAAGGGCACTAAGCATAGAGTGTGAAAACTGAGTTTCCTTGAGAGCTGCTTGGAAGCCTGATGGTGTTGTGAAGTTAGTGAGCCAAATGGAGTTGTTCTCCCCACAAGAACCACTCGGCTGATCCTTCTTCAATATGCCCTTCACCAACATGCAGTGTTTTCCTTGATTGAATTAGCTCTCACACCAATATTTGCGTCTAGAGCCTTTGCATTGAGGGCTATTTGAAAACGGCTGTGGGGCTGAAGTTGCCTGTGAATGTGGAGTTGGTGGCATGTGAAACCCGCATGTGGAGCATTCGTTTGTGTGGGATGCTCTACCAGGTTCATTCCTAGATAATGCACTCAAAGGGCACTAAGCATAGAGTGTGAAAACTGAGTTTCCTTGAGAGCTGCTTGGAAGCCTGATGGTGTGTGAAGTTAGTGAGCCAAATGGAGTTGTTCTCCCACAAGAACCACTCGGCTGATCCTTCTTCAATATGCCCTTCACCAACATGCAGTGTTTCCTTGATTGAATTAGCTCTCACACCAATATTTGCGTCTAGAGCCTTTGCATTGAGGGCTATCTGAAAACGGCTGTGGCGCTGAAGTTGCCTGTGAATGTGGAGTTGCTGGCATGTGAAACCCGCATGTGGAGCATTCGTTTGTGTGGGATGCTCTACCAGGTTCATTCCTAGATAATGCACTCAAAGGGCACTAAGCATAGAGTGTGAAAACTGAGTTTCCTTGAGAGCTGCTTGGAAGCCTGATGGTGTGTGAAGTTAGTGAGCCAAATGGAGTTGTTCTCCCACAAGAACCACTCGGGCTGATCCTTCTTGAATATGCCCTTCACCAACATGCAGTGTTTCCTTGATTGAATTAGCTCTCACACCCAATATTTGCGTCTAGAGCCTTTGCATTGAGGGCTATCTGAAAACGGCTGTGGCGCTGAAGTTGCCTGTGAATGTGGAGTTGGTGGCATGTGAAACCCGCATGTGGAACATTCGTTTGTGTGGGATGCTCTACCAGGTTCATTCCTAGATAATGCACTCAAAGGGCACTAAGCATAGAGTGTGAAAACTGAGTTTCCTTGAGAGCTGCTTGGAAGCCTGATGGTGTGTGACGTTAGTGAGCCAAATGGAGTTGTTCTCCCACAAGAACCACTCGGCTGATCCTTCTTGAATATGCCCCTTCACCAACATGCAGTGTTTCCTTGATTGAATTAGCTCTCACACCAATATTTGCGTCTAGAGCCTTTGCATTGAGGGCTATCTGAAAACGGCTGTGGCGCTGAAGTTGCCTGTGAATGTGGAGTTGGTGGCATGTGAAACCCGCATGTGGAGCATTCGTTTGTGTGGGATGCTCTACCAGGTTCATTCCTAGATAATGCACTCAAAGGGCACTAAGCATGGAGTATGAAAACTGAGTTTCCTTGAGAGCTGCTTGGAAGCCTGATGGTGTGTGAAGTTAGTGAGCCAAATGGAGTTGTTCTCCCACAAGAACCACTCGGGCTGATCCTTCTTCAATATGCCCTTCACCAACATGCAGTGTTTCCTTGATTGAATTAGCTCTCACACCAATATTTGCGTCTAGAGCCTTTGCATTGAGGGCTTCTATCTGAAAACGGCTGTGGCGCTGAAGTTGCCTGTGAATGTGGAGTTGGTGGCATGTGAAACCCGCATGTGGAGCATTCGTTTGTGTGGGATGCTCTACCAGGTTCATTTCAGTCCTAGCCATACAAAGGGCACTAAGCATAGAGTGTGAAAACTGAGTTTCCTTGAGAGCTGCTTGGAAGCCTGATGGTGTGTGAAGTTAGTGAGCCAAATGGAGTTGTTCTCCCACAAGAACCACTCGGCTGATCCTTCTTCAATATGCCCTTCACCAACATGCAGTGTTTTTCCTTGATTGAATTAGCTCTCACACCAATATTTGCGTCTAGAGCCTTTGCATTGAGGGCTATCTGAAAACGGCTGTGGCGCTGAAGTTGCCTGTGAATGTGGAGTTGGTGGCATGTGAAACCCGCATGTGGAGCATTCGTTTGTGTGGGATGCTCTACCAGGTTCATTCCTAGATAATGCACTCAAAGGGCACTAAGCATAGAGTGTGAAAACTGAGTTTCCTTGAGAGCTGCTTGGAAGCCTGATGGTGTGTGAAGTTAGTGAGCCAAATGGAGTTGTTCTCCCACAAGAACCACTCGGCTGATCCTTCTTCAATATGCCCTTCACCAACATGCAGTGTTTCCTTGATTGAATTAGCTCTCACACCAATATTTGCGTCTAGAGCCTTTGCATTGAGGGCTATCTGAAAACGGCTGTGGCGCTGAAGTTGCCTGTGAATGTGGAGTTGGTGGCATGTGAAACCCGCATGTGGAGCATTCGTTTGTGTGGGATGCTCTACCAGGTTCATTCCTAGATAATGCACTCAAAGGGCACTAAGCATAGAGTGTGAAAACTGAGTTTCCTTGAGAGCTGCTTGGAAGCCTGATGGTGTGTGAAGTTAGTGAGCCAAATGGAGTTGTTCTCCCACAAGAACCACTCGGCTGATCCTTCTTCAATATGCCCTTCACCAACATGCAGTGTTTCCTTGATTGAATTAGCTCTCACACCAATATTTGCGTCTAGAGCCTTTGCATTGAGGGCTATCTGAAAACGGCTGTGGCGCTGAAGTTGCCTGTGAATGTGGAGTTGCTGGCATGTGAAACCCGCATGTGGAGCATTCGTTTGTGTGGGATGCTCTACCAGGTTCATTCCTAGATAATGCACTCAAAGGGCACTAAGCATAGAGTGTGAAAACTGAGTTTCCTTGAGAGCTGCTTGGAAGCCTGATGGTGTGTGAAGTTAGTGAGCCAAATGGAGTTGTTCTCCCACAAGAACCACTCGGCTGATCCTTCTTCAATATGTCCTTCACCAACATGCAGTGTTTCCTTGATTGAATTAGCTCTCACCACCAATATTTGCGTCTAGAGCCTTTGCATTGAGGGCTATCTGAAAACGGCTGTGGCGCTGAAGTTGCCTGTGAATGTGGAGTTGCTGCCATGTGAAACCCGAATGTGGAGCATTCGTTTCTGTTGGAGCTCTACCAGGTTCATTCCTAGATAATGCACTCAAAGGGCACTAAGCATAGAGTGTGAAAACTGAGTTTCCTTGAGAGCTGCTTGGAAGCCTGATGGTGTGTGAAGTTAGTGAGCCAAATGGAGTTGTTCTCCCACAAGAACCACTCGGCTGATCCTTCTTCAATATGCCCTTCACCAACATGCAGTGTTTCCTTGATTGAATTAGCTCTCACACCAATATTTGCGTCTAGAGCCTTTGCATTGAGGGCTATCTGAAAACGGCTGTGGCGCTGAAGTTGCCTGTGAATGTGGAGTTGGTGGCATGTGAAACCCGCATGTGGAGCATTCGTTTGTGTGGGATGCTCTACCAGGTTCATTCCTAGATAATGCACTCAAAGGGCACTAAGCATAGAGTGTGAAAACTGAGTTTCCTTGAGAGCTGCTTGGAAGCCTGATGGTGTGTGAAGTTAGTGAGCCAAATGGAGTTGTTCTCCCACAAGAACCACTCGGCTGATCCTTCTTCAATATGCCCTTCACCAACATGCAGTGTTTCCTTGATTGAATTAGCTCTCACACCAATATTTGCGTCTAGAGCCTTTGCATTGAGGGCTATCTGAAAACGGCTGTGGCGCTGAAGTTGCCTGTGAATGTGGAGTTGGTGCATGTGAAACCCGCATGTGGAGCATTCGTTTGTGTGGGATGCTCTACCAGGCTCATTCCTAGATAATGCACTCAAAGGGCACTAAGCATAGAGTGTGAAAACTGAGTTTCTTGAGAGCTGCTTGGAAGCCTGATGGTGTGTGAAGTTAGTGAGCCAAATGGAGTTGTTCTCCCACAAGAACCACTCGGCTGATCCTTCTTCAATATGCCCTTCACCAACATGCAGTGTTTCCTTGATTGAATTAGCTCTCACACCAATATTTGCGTCTAGAGCCTTTGCATTGAGGGCTATCTGAAAACGGCTGTGGCGCTGAAGTTGCCTGTGAATGTGAGTTGGTGGCATGTGAAACCCGCATGTGGAGCATTCCTTTTCTGTGGGATGCTCTACCAGGTTCATTCCTAGATAATGCACTCAAAGGGCACTAAGCATAGAGTGTGAAAACTGAGTTTCCTTGAGAGCTGCTTGGAAGCCTGATGGTGTTGTGAAGTTAGTGAGCCAAATGGAGTTGTTCTCCCACAAGAACCACTCGGCTGATCCTTCTTCAATATGCCCCTTCACCAACATGCAGTGTTTCCTTGATTGAATTAGCTCTCACACCAATATTTGCGTCTAGAGCCTTTGCATTGAGGGGCTATCTGAAAAACGGCTGTGGCGCTGAAGTTGCCTGTGAATGTGGAGTTCGGTGGCATGTGAAACCCGCATGTGGAGCATTCGTTTGTGTGGGATGCTCTACCAGGTTCATTCCTAGATAATGCACTCAAAGGGCACTAAGCATAGAGTGTGAAAACTGAGTTTCCTTGAGAGCTGCTTGGAAGCCTGATGGTGTGTGAAGTAGTGAGCCAAATGGAGTTGTTCTCCCACAAGAACCACTCGGCTGATCCTTCTTCAATATGCCCTTCACCAACATGCAGTGTTTCCTTGATTGAATTAGCTCTCACACCAATATTTGCGTCTAGAGCCTTTGCATTGAGGGCTATCTGAAAACGGCTGTGGCGCTGAAGTTGCCTGTGAATGTGGAGTTGGTGGAATGTGAAACCCGCATGTGGAGCATTCGTTTGTGTGAGGATGCTCTACCAGGTTCATTCCTAGATAATGCACTCAAAGGGCACTAAGCATAGAGTGTGAAAACTGAGTTTCCTTGAGAGCTGCTTGGAAGCCTGATGGTGTGTGAAGTTAGTGAGCCAAATGGAGTTGTTCTCCCACAAGAACCACTCGGCTGATCCTTCTTCAATATGCCCTTCACCAACATGCAGTGTTTCCTTGATTGAATTAGCTCTCACACAAATATTTGCGTCTAGAGCCTTTGCATTGAGGGCTATCTGAAAAACGGCTGTGGCGCTGAAGTTGCCTGTGAATGTGGGAGTTGCTGCCATGTGAAACACCGCATGTGGAGCATTCGTTTGTGTGGGATGCTCTACCAGGTTCATTCCTAGATAATGCACTCAAAGGGCACTAAGCATAGAGTGTGAAAACTGAGTTTCCTTGAGAGCTGCTTGGAAGCCTGATGGTGTGTGAAGTTAGTGAGCCAAATGGAGTTGTTCTCCCACAAGAACCACTCGGCTGATCCTTCTTCAATATGCCCTTCACCAACATGCAGTGTTTCCTTGATTGAATTAGCTCTCACACCAATATTTGCGTCTAGAGCCTTTGCATTGAGGGCTATCTGAAAACGGCTGTGGCGCTGAAGTTGCCTGTGAATGTGGAGTTGGTGGCATGTGAAACCCGCATGTGGAGCATTCGTTTGTGTGGGATGCTCTACCAGGTTCATTCCTAGATAATGCACTCAAAGGGCACTAAGCATAGAGTGTGAAAACTGAGTTTCCTTGAGAGCTGCTTGGAAGCCTGATGGTGTGTGAAGTTAGTGAGCCAAATGGAGTTGTTCTCCCACAAGAACCACTCGGCTGATCCTTCTTCAATATGCCCTTCACCAACATGCAGTGTTTCCTTGATTGAATTAGCTCTCACACCAATATTTGCGTCTAGAGCCTTTGCATTGAGGGCTATCTGAAAACGGCTGTGGCGCTGAAGTTGCCTGTGAATGTGGAGTTGCTGGCATGTGAAACCCGCATGTGGAGCATTCGTTTGTGTGGGATGCTCTACCAGGTTCATTCCTAGATAATGCACTCAAAGGGCACTAAGCATAGAGTGTGAAAACTGAGTTTCCTTGAGAGCTGCTTGGAAGCCTGATGGTGTTGTGAAGTTAGTGAGCCAAATGGAGTTGTTCTCCCACAAGAACCACTCGGCTGATCCTTCTTCAATATGCCCTTCACCAACATGCAGTGTTTCCTTGATTGAATTAGCTCTCACACCAATATTTGCGTCTAGAGCCTTTGCATTGAGGGCTATCTGAAAACGGCTGTGTCGCTGAAGTTGGCCTGTGAATGTGGAGTTGGTGGCATGTGAAACCCGCATGTGGAGCATTCGTTTGTGTGGGATGCTCTACCAGGTTCATTCCTAGATAATGCACTCAAAGGGCACTAAGCATAGAGTGTGAAAACTGAGTTTCCTTGAGAGCTGCTTGGAAGCCTGATGGTGTGTGAAGTTAGTGAGCCAAATGGAGTTGTTCTCCCACAAGAACCACTCGGCTGATCCTTCTTCAATATGCCCTTCACCAACATGCAGTGTTTCCTTGATTGAATTAGCTCTCACACCAATAATTGCGTCTAGAGCCTTTGCATTGAGGGCTATCTGAAAACGGCTGTGGCGCTGAAGTTGCCTGTGAATGTGGAGTTGGTGGCATGTGAAACCCGCAATGTGGAACATTCGTTTGTGTGGGATGCTCTACCAGGTTTCATTCCTAGATAATGCACTCAAAGGGGCACTAAGCATAGAGTGTGAAAACTGAGTTTCCTTGAGAGCTGCTTGGAAGCCCTGATGGTGTGTGACGTTAGTGAGCCAAATGGAGTTGTTCTCCCACAAGAACCACTCGGCTGATCCTTCTTCAATATGCCCTTCACCAACATGCAGTGTTTCCTTGATTGAATTAGCTCTCACACCAATATTTGCGTCTAGAGCCTTTGCATTGAGGGCTATCTGAAAACGGGCTGTGGCGCTGAAGTTGCCTGTGAATGTGGAGTTGGTGGCATGTGAAACCCGCATGTGGAGCATTCGTTTGTGTGGGATGCTCTACCAGGTTCATTCCTAGATAATGCACTCAAAGGGCACTAAGCATAGAGTGCGAAAACTGAGTTTCCTTGAGAGCTGCTTGGAAGCCTGATGGTGTGTGAAGTTAGTGAGCCAAATGGAGTTGTTCTCCCACAAGAACCACTCGGCTGATCCTTCTTGAATATGCCCTTCACCAACATGCAGTGTTTCCTTGATTGAATTAGCTCTCACACCAATATTTGCGTCTAGAGCCTTTGCATTGAGGGCTATCTGAAAACGGCTGTGGCGCTGAAGTTGCCTGTGAATGTGGAGTTGGTGCATGTGAAACCCGCATGTGGAGCATTCGTTTCTGTGGGATGCTCTACCATGTTCATTCCTAGATAATGCACTCAAAGGGCACTAAGCATAGAGTGTGAAAACTGAGTTTCCTTGAGAGCTGCTTGGAAGCCTGATGGTGTGTGAAGTTAGTGAGCAAATGGAGTTGTTCTCCCCACAAGAACCACTCGGCTGATCCTTCTTCAATATGCCCTTCACCAACATGCAGTGTTTCCTTGATTGAATTAGCTCTCACACCAATATTTGCGTCTAGAGCCTTTGCATTGAGGGCTATCTGAAAACGGCTGTGGCGCTGAAGTTGCCTGTGAATGTGGAGTTTGTGGCATGTGAAACCCCGCATGTGGAGCATTCGTTTGTGTGGGATGCTCTACCAGGTTCATTCCTAGATAATGCACTCAAAGGGCACTAAGCATAGAGTGTGAAAACTGAGTTTCCTTGAGAGCTGCTTGTAAGCCTGATGGTGTGTGAAGTTAGTGAGCCAAATGGAGTTGTTCTCCCACAAGAACCACTCGGCTGATCCTTCTTCAATATGCCCTTCACCAACATGCAGTGTTTCCTTGATTGAATTAGCTCTCACACACCAATATTTGCGTCTAGAGCCCTTTGCATTGAGGGCTATCTGAAAACGGCTGTGTCGCTGAAGTTGCCTGTGAATGTGGAGTTGGTGGCATGTGAAACCGCATGTGGAGCATTCGTTTGTGTGGGATGCTCTACCAGGTTCATTCCTAGATAATGCACTCAAAGGGCACTAAGCATAGAGTGTGAAAACTGAGTTTCCTTGAGAGCTGCTTGGAAGCCTGATGGTGTGTGAAGTTAGTGAGCCAAATGGAGTTGTTCTCCCACAAGAACCACTCGGCTGATCCTTCTTCAATATGCCCCTTCACCAACATGCATTGTTTCCTTGATTGATATTAGCTCTCACACCAATATTTGCGTCTAGAGCCTTTGCATTGAGGGCTATCTGAAAACGGCTGTGGCGCTGAAGTTGCCTGTGGAATGTGAGTTGGTGGCATGTGAAACCCGCATGTGGAACATTCGTTTGTGTGGGATGCTCTACCAGGTTCATTCCTAGATAATGCACTCAGAAGGGCACTAAGCATAGAGTGTGAAAACTGAGTTTCCTTGAGAGCTGCTTGGAAGCCTGATGGTGTGTGACGTTAGTGAGCCAAATGGAGTTGTTCTCCCACAAGAACCACTCGGCTGATCCTTCTTCAATATGCCCTTCACCAACATGCAGTGTTTCCTTGATTGAATTAGCTCTCACACCAATATTTGCGTCTAGAGCCATTTGCATTGAGGGCTATCTGAAAACGGCTGTGGCGCTGAAGTTGCCTGTGAATGTGGAGTTGCTGGCATGTGAAACCCGCATGTGGAGCATTCGTTTGTGTGGGATGCTCTACCAGGTTCATTCCTAGATAATGCACTCAGAGGGCACTAAGCATAGAGTGTGAAAACTGAGTTTCCTTGAGAGCTGCTTGGAAGCCTGATGGTGTGTGAAGTTAGTGAGCCCAAATGGAGTTGTTCTCCCACAAGAAACCACTCGGCTGATCCTTCTTCAATATGCCCTTCACCAACATGCAGTGTTTCCTTGATTGAATTAGCTCTCACACCAATATTTGCGTCTAGAGCCTTTGCATTGAGGGCTATCTGAAAACGGCTGTGTCGCTGAAGTTGCCTGTGAATGTGGAGTTGGTGGCATGTGAAACCCGCATGTGGAGCATTCGTTTGTGTGGGATGCTCTACCAGGTTCATTCCTAGGATAATGCACTCAAAGGGCACTAAGCATAGAGTGTGGAAAACTGAGTTTCCTTGAGAGCTGCTTGGAAGCCTGATGGTGTGTGAAGTTAGTGAGCCAAATGGAGTTGTTCTCCCACAAGAACCACTCGGCTGATCCTTCTTGAATATGCCCTTCACCAACATGCAGTGTTTCCTTGATTGAATTAGCTCTCACACCAATATTTGCGTCTAGAGCCTTTGCATTGAGGGTATCTGAAAACGGCTGTGGCGCTGAAGTTGCCTGTGAATGTGGAGTTGGTGGCATGTGAAACCCGCATGTGGAGGCATTCGTTTGTGTGGGATGCTCTACCAGGTTCATTCCTAGATAATGCACTCAAAGGGCACTAAGCATAGAGTGTGGAAAACTGAGTTTCCTTGAGAGCTGCTTGGAAGCCTGATGGTGTGTGAAGTTAGTGAGCCAAATGTGAGTTGTTCTCCCACAAGAACCACTCGGCTGATCCTTCTTCAATATGCCCTTCAACCAACATGCAGTGTTTCCTTGATTGAATAGCTCTCACACCAATATTTGTGTCTAGAGCCTTTGCATTGAGGGCTATCTGAAAACGGCTGTGGCGCTGAAGTTGCCTGTGAATGTGGAGTTGGTGGCATGTGAAACCCGCATGTGGAGCATTCGTTTGTGTGGGATGCTCTACCAGGTTCATTTCAGTCCAAGCCAAAGAAAGGGCGCTAAGCATAGAGTGTGAAAAACTGAGTTTTCCTTGAGAGCTGCTTGGAAGGCCTGATGGTGTGTGAAGTTAGTGGAGCCAAATGGAGTTGTTCTCCCCACAAGAACCACTCGGCTGATCCTTCTTCAATATGCCCTTCACCAACATGCAGTGTTTCCTTGATTGAATTAGCTCTCACACCAATATTTGCGTCTAGAGCCTTTGCATTGAGGGCTATCTGAAAACGGCTGTGGCGCTGAAGTTGCCTGTGAATGTGGAGTTGGTGGCATGTGAAACCCGCATGTGGAGCATTCGTTTCTGTGGGATGCTCTACCAGGTTCATTCCTAGATAATGCACTCAAAGGGCCACTAAGCATAGAGTGTGAAAAACTGAGTTTCCTTGAGAGCTGCTTGGAAGCCTGATGGTGTGTGAAGTTAGTGAGCCAAATGGAGTTGTTCTCCCACAAGAACCACTCGGCTGATCCTTCTTCAATATGCCCTTCACCAACATGCAGTGTTTCCTTGATTGAATTAGCTCTCACACCAATATTTGCGTCTAGAGCCTTTGCATTGAGGGCTATCTGAAAACGGCTGTGGCGCTGAAGTTGCCTGTGAATGTGAGTTTGTGGCATGTGAAACCCGCATGTGGAGCATTCGTTTGTGTGGGATGCTCTACCAGGTTCATTCCTAGATAATGCACTCAAAGGGCACTAAGCATAGAGTGTGAAAACTGAGTTTCCTTGAGAGCTGCTTGGAAGCCTGATGGTGTGTGAAGTTAGTGAGCCAAATGGAGTTGTTCTCCCACAAGAACCACTCGGCTGATCCTTCTTCAATATGCCCTTCACCAACATGCAGTGTTTTCCTGATTGAATTAGCTCTCACGACCAATATTTGCGTCTAGAGGCCTTTGCATTGAGGGCTATCTGAAAACGGCTGTGGCGCTGAAGTTGCCTGTGAATGTGGAGTTGGTGGCATGTGAAACCCGCATGTGGAGCATTCGTTTGTGTGGGATTGCTCTACCAGGTTCATTCCTAGATAATGCCTCAAAGGGCACTAAGCATAGAGTGTGAAAACTGAGTTTCCTTGAGAGCTGCTTGGAAGCCTGATGGTGTGTGAAGTTAGTGAGCCAAAATGGAGTTGTTCTCCCACAAGAACCACTCGGCTGATCCTTCTTCAATATGCCCTTCACCAACATGCAGTGTTTCCTTGATTGTGAATTAGCTCTCACACCAATATTTGCGTCTAGAGCCTTTGCATTGGAGGGCTATCCGAAAACGCGCTGTGGCGCTGAAGTTGCCTGTGAATGTGGAGTTTGGTGGCATGTGAAACCCGCATGTGGGAACATTCGTTTGTGTGGGATGCTCTACCAGGTTCATTCCTAGATAATGCACTCAAAGGGCACTAAGCATAGAGTTGTGAAAACTGAGTTTCCTTGAGAGCTGCTTGGAAGCCTGATGGTGTGTGACGTTTAGTGAGCCAAATGGAGTTGTTCTCCCACAAGAACCACTCGGCTGATCCTTCTTCAATATGCCCTTCACCAACATGCAGTGTTTCCTTGATTGAATTAGCTCTCACACCAATATTTGCGTCTAGAGCCTTTGCATTGAGGGCTATCTGAAAACGGCTGTGGCGCTGAAGTTTGCCTGTGAATGTGGATTTGGTGGCATGTGAAACCCGCAGTGGAGCATTCGTTTGTGTGGGATGCTCTTACCAGGTTCATTCCTAGATAATGCACTCAAAGGGCACTAAGCATAGAGTGTGAAAACTGAGTTTCCTTGAGAGCTGCTTGGATGCCTGATGGTGTGGTGAAGTTAGTGAGCCAAATGGAGTTGTTCTCCCACAAGAACCACTCGGCTGATCCTTCTTCAATATGCCCTTCACCAACATGCAGTGTTTCCTTGATTGAATTAGCTCTCACACCAATATTTTGCGTCTAGAGCCTTTGCATTGAGGGCTATCTGAAAACGGCTGTGGCGCTGAAGTTGCCTGTGAATGTGGAGTTGGTGGCATGTGTAAACCCGCATGTGGAGCATTCGTTTCTGTGGGATGCTCTACCAGGTTCATTCCTAGATAATGCACTCAAAGGGCACTAAGCATAGAGTGTGAAAACTGAGTTTCCTTGAGAGCTGCTTGGAAGCCTGATGGTGTGTGAAGTTAGTGAGCCAAATGGAGAGTTGTTCTCCCACAAGAACCACTCGGCTGATCCTTCTTCAATATGCCCTTCACCAACATGCAGTGTTTCCTTGATTGAATTAGCTCTCACACCCAATAATTTGCGTCTAGAGCCTTTGCATTGAGGGCTATCTGAAAACGGCTGTGGCGCTGAAGTTGCCTGTGAATGTGGAGTTGGTGGCATGTGAAACCCGCATGTGGAGCATTCGTTTGTGTGGGATGCTCTACCAGGGTTCATTCCTAGATAATGCACTCACAAGGGCACTAAGCATAGAGTGTGAAAACTGAGTTTCCTTGAGAGCTGCTTGGAAGCCTGATGGTGTGTGAAGTTAGTGAGCCAAATGGAGTTGTTCTCCCACAAGAACCACTCGGCTGATCCTTTCTTCAATATGCCCTTCACCAACATGCAGTGTTTCCTTGATTTGAATTAGCTCTCACACCAATATTTGCGTCTAGAGCCTTTGCATTGAGGGCTATCTGAAAACGGCTGTGGCGCTGAAGTTGCCTGTGAATGTGGAGTTGGTGGCATGTGAAACCCGCATGTGGAGCATTCATTTGTGTGGGATGCTCTACCAGGTTTCATTTTCAGTCCAAAGCCAAAGAAAGGGCACTAAGCATAGAGTGTGAAAACTGAGTTTCCTTGAGAGCTGCTTGGGAAGCCTGATGGTGTGTGAAGTTTAGGAGCCAAAATGGAGTTGTTCTCCACAAGAACCACTCGGCTGATCCTTCTTCAATATGCCCTTCACCAACATGCAGTGTTTCCTTGATTGAATGTAGCTCTACAAACCAATATTTGCGTCTAGGGTCGCCTTTGCATTGAGGGCTATCTGAAAACGGCTGTGGCGCTGAAGTTGCCTGTGAATGTGGAGTTGGTGGCATGTGAAACCCGCATGTGGAGCATTTCGGTTGTGTGGGATGCTCTACCAGGTTCATTCCTAGATAATGCCTCAAAGGGCACATAAAGCATAGAGTGTGAAAACTGAGTTTCCTTGAGAGCTGCTTGGAAGCACTGATGGTGTGTGAAGTTAGTGAGCCAAATGGAGTTGTTCTCCCACAAGAACCACTCGGCTGATCCTTCTTCAATGTGCCCTTCACCAACATGCAGTGTTTCCTTGATTGAATTAGCTCTCACACCAATATTTGGTCTAGAGCCTTTGGCATTGAGGGCTATCATGAAAACGGCTGTGGCGCTGAAGTTGCCTGTAATGTGGAGTTTGTGGCATGTGAAACCCGCATGTGGAGCATTCGTTTTGTGTGGGATGCTCTAACCAGGGTTCATTCCTAGATAATGCACTCAAAAGGGCACTAAGCATAGAGTGTGAAAACTGAGTTTCCTTGAGAGCTGCTTGGAAGCCTGATGGGTGTGTGAAGTTAGTGAGCCAAATGGGAGTTGTTCTCCCACAAGAACCCACTCGGCTGATCCCTTCTTGAATATGCCCCTTCACCAACATGCAGTGTTCCTTGATTGAATTAGCTCTCACACCCAATATTTTGCGTCTAGAGCCTTTGCATTGAGGGTATCTGAAAACGGCTGTGGCGCTGAAGTTGCCTGTGAATGTGGAGTTGGTGGCATGTGAAACCCGCATGTGGAGCATTCGTTTTGTGTTGGATGCTCTACCAGGTTCATTCCTAGATAATGCACTCAAAGGGGCACTAAGCATAGAGTGTTGAAAACTGAGTTTCCTTGAGAGCTGCTTGGAAGCCTGATGGTGTGTGAAGTTAGTGAGCCAAAATGGAGTTGTTCTCCCACAAGAACCACTCGGCTGATCCTTCTTCAATATGCCCTTCACCAACATGCAGTGTTTCCTTGATTGAATTAAGCTCTCACCACCAATATTTGTGTCTAGAGGCCTTTGCATTGAGGGCTATCTGAAAACGGCTGTGGCGCTGAAGTTTGCCTGTGAATGTGGAGGTTGGTGGCATGTGAAAACCCGCATGTGGAGCTTTCGTTTGTGTGGGATGCTCTACCCAGGTTCATTTCAGTCCAAGCCAAAGAAAGGGCACTAAGCATAGAGTGTGAAAACTGAGTTTCCTTGAGAGCTGCTTGGATGCCTGATGGTGTGTGAAGTTAGTGAGCCAAATGGAGTTGTTCTCCCACAAGAACCACTCGGCTGATCCTTCTTCAATATGCCCTTCACCAACATGCAGTGTTTCCTTGATTGAATTTAGCTCTCACACCAATATTTGCGTCTAGAGCCTTTGCAATTGAGGGCTATCTGAAAACGGCTGTGGCGCTGTAGTTGCCTGTGAATGTGGAGTTGCTGCCATGTGAAACCCGCATGTGGAGCATTCGTTTGTGTGGGATGCTCTACCAGGTTCATTCCTAGATAATGCACTCAAAGGGCACTAAGCATAGAGTGTGAAAACTAAGTTTCCTGTGAGAGCTGCTTGGAAGCCTGATGGTGTGTGAAGTTAGTGAGCCAAATGGAGTTGTTCTCCCACAAAGAACCACTCGGCTGATCCTTCTTCAATATGCCCTTCACCAACATGCAGTGTTTTCCTTGATTGAATTAGCTCTCACACCAATATTTGCGTCTAGAGCCTTTGCATTGAGGGCTATCTGAAAACGGCTGTGGCGCTGAAGTTGCCCCTGTGAATGTTGAGTTGGTGGCTTTGTGAAACCCGCATGTGGAGCATTCGTTTGTGTGGGATGCTGACCAAGCTTCATTTCAGTCCTAGGTACACAAAGGGCACTAAGCATAGAGTGTGAAAACTGAGTTTCCTTGAGAGCTGCTTGGAAGCCTGATGGTGTGTGAAGTTAGTGAGCCAAATGGAGTTGTTCTCCCACAAGAACCACTCTGCTGATCCTTCTTCAATATGCCCTTCACCAACATGGCAGTGTTTCCTTGATTGAATTAGCTCTCACACCAATAATTTGCGTCTAGAGCCTTTTGCATTGAGGGCTATCTGAAAACGGCTGTGGCACTGAAGTTGCCTGTGAATGTGGAGTTGGTGGCATGTGAAACCCGCATGTGGGAGCATTCGTTTGTGTGGGATGCTCTACCAGGTTCATTCCTAGATAATGCACTCAAAGGGCACTAAG
>NW_026701455.1:0-46788 GCF_030435755.1 Ochotona princeps | reverse complement strand
AGGCTTCCAAGCAGCTCTCAAGGAAACTCAGTTTTCACACTCTATGCTTAGTGCCCTTTGATTGCATTATCTAGGAATGAACCTGGTAGAGCATCCCACACAAACGAATGCTCCACATGCGGGTTTCACATGCCAGCAACTCCACATTCCCTGGCAACTTCAGCGCCACAGCCGTTTTCAGATAGCCCTCAATGCAAAGGCTCTAGACGCAAATATTGGTGTGAGAGCTGATTCAATCAAGGAAACACTGCATGTTGGTGAAGGGCATATTGAAGAAGGATCAGCCGAGTGGTTCTTTTGGGAAAACAACTCCATTTGGCTCACTAACTTCACACACCATCAGGCCTTTCCAAGCAGCTCTCAAGGAAACTCAGTTTTCACACTCTATGCTTAGTGCCCTTTGAGTGCATTATCTAGGAAAGAACCTGGTAGAGCATCCCACACAAACGAATGCTCCACATGCGGGTTTCACATACCACCAATCTCCACATTCTCAGGCATACTTCAGCGCCACAGCCGTTTTCAGATAGCCCTCAATGCAAAGGCTCTAGACGCAAATATTGGTGTGAGAGCTGATTCAATCAAGGAAACACTGCATGTTGGTGAAGGGCATATTGAAGAAGGATCAGCCGAGTGGTTCTTTTGGGAAAACAACTCCATTGGGCTCACTAACTTCACACACCATCAGGCTTCCAAGCAGCTCTCAAGGAAACTCAGTTTTCACACTCTATGCTTAGTGCCCTTTGAGTGCATTATCTTGGAATGAACCTGGGTGAGCATCCCACACAAACGAATGCTCCACATGCGGGTTTCACATGCCACCAACTCCACATCTCAGGCAACTTCAGCGCCACAGCCGTTTTCAGATAGCCCTCAATGCAAAGGATCTAGACGCAAATATTGGTGTGAGAGCTAATTCAATCAAGGAAACACTGCATGTTGGTGAAGGGCATATTGAAGAAGGATCAGCCGAGTGGTTCTTGTGGGAAGAACAACCTCCATTTGGGCTCACTAACTTCAAACACCATCAGGCTTCCAAGCAGCTCTCAAGGAAACTCAGTTTTCCACACTCTATGCTTAGTGCCCTTTGAGTGCATTTTTCTAGGAATGAACCTGGTAGAGCATCCCACACAAACGAATGCTCCACATGCGGGTTTCATATGCCACCAACTCCACATTCTCAGGCAACTTCAGCGCCACAGCCGTTTTCAGATAGCCCTCAATGCAAAGGCTCTAGACGCAAATATTGGTGTGAGAGCTAATTCAATCAAGGAAACACTGCATGTTGGTGAAGGGCATATTGAAGAAGGATCAGCCGAGTGGTTCTTGTGGGAGAACAACTCCATTTGGCTCACTAACTTCACACACCATCAGGCTTCCAAGCAGCTCTCAAGGAAAACTCAGTTTTCACACTCTATGCTATAGTGCCCTTTGAGTGCATTATCTAGGAAAGAACCTGGTAGAGCATCCCACACAAACGAATGCTCCACATGCGGGTTTCACATGCCACCAACTCCACATTCTCAGGCAACTTCAGCGCCACAGCCGTTTTCAGATAGCCCTCAATGCAAAGGCTCTAGACGCAAATATTGGTTGTGAGAGCTGATTCAATCAAGGAAACACTGCATGTTGGTGAAGGGCATATTGAAGAAGGATCAGCCGAGTGGTTCTTTTGGGAAAACAACTCCATTTAGCTCACTAACTTCACACAACCATCAGGCTTCCAAGCAGCTCTCAAGGAAACTCAGTTTTCACACTCTATGCTTAGTGCCCTTTGAGTGCATTATCTAGGAATGAACCTGGGTGAGCATCCCACACAAACGAATGCTCCACATGCGGGTTTCACATGCCACCAACTCCACATTCTCAGGCAACTTCAGCGCCACAGCCGTTTTCAGATAGCCCTCAATGCAAAGGCTCTAGACGCAAATATTCGTGTCAGAGCCAATTCAATCAAGGAAACATTGCATGTTGGTGAAGGGCATATTGAAGAAGGATCAGCCGAGTGGTTCTTGTGGGAGAACAACTCCATTTGGCTCACTAACTTCACACACCATCAGGCTTCCAAGCAGCTCTCAAGAAACTCAGTTTTCACACTCTATGCTTAGTGCCCTTTGAGTGCATTATCTAGGAATGAACCTGGTAGAGCATCCCACACAAACGAATGCTCCACATGCGGGTTTCACATGCCACCAACTCCACATTCTCAGGCAACTTCAGCGCCACAGCCGTTTTCAGATAACCCTCAATGCAAAGGCTCTAGACGCAAATATTGGTGTGAGAGCTAATTCAATCAAGGAAACACTGCATGTTGGTTGAAGGCATATTGAAAGAAGGATCAGCCGAGTGGTTCTTGTGGGAGAACAACTCCATTTGGCTCACTAACTTCACACACCATCAGGCTTCCAAGCAGCTCTCAAGAAAATTCAGTTTTCACACTCTATGCTTAGTGCCCTTTTGAGTGCATTATCTAGGAATGAACCTCGGTAGAGCATCCCACACAAACGAATGCTCCACATGCGGGTTTCACATGCCAACCAACTCCACATTCTCAGGCAACTTCAGCGCCACAGCCGTTTTCAGATAGCCCTCAATGCAAAGGCTCTAGACGCAAATAATGGTGTGAGAGCTAATTCAATCAAGGAAACACTGCATGTTGGTTGAAGGGCATATTGAAGAAGGATCAGCTGAGTGGTTTCTTGTGGGAGAACAACTCCATTTGGCTCACTAACTTCACACACCATCAGGCTTCCAAGCAGCTCTCAAGGAAACTCAGTTTTCACACTCTATGCTTAGTGCCCTTGGAGTGCATTATCTAGGAAAGAACCTGGTAGAGCATCCCACACAAACGAATGCTCCACATGCGGGTTTCACATGCCAGCAACTCCACATTCTCAGGCAACTTCAGCGCCACAGCCGTTTTCAGATAGCCCTCAATGCAAAGGCCTAGACGCAAATATTGGTGTGAGAGCTAATTCAAATCAAGGAAACACTGCATGTTGGTGAAGGGCATATTGAAGAAGGATCAGCCGAGTGGTCTTGTGGGAGAACAACTCCATTTGGCTCACTAACTTCACACACCATCAGGCTTCCAAGCAGCTCTCAAGGAAACTCAGTTTTCACACTCTATGCTTAGTGCCCTTTGAGTGCATTATCTCGGAATGAACATGGTAGAGCATCCCACACAAACGAATGCTCCACATGCGGGTTTCACATGCCACCAACTCCACATTCTCAGGCAACTTCAGCGCCACAGCCGTTTTCAGATAGCCCTCAATGCAAAGGCTCTAGACGCAAATATTGGTGTGAGAGCTAATTCAATCAAGGAAACACTGCATGTTGGTGAAGGGCATATTGAAGAAGGATCAGCCGAGTGGTTCTTGTGGGAGAACAACTCCATTTGGCTCACTAACTTCACACACCATCAGGCTTCCAAGCAGCTCTCAAGGGAAACTCAGTTTTCACACTCTATGCTTAGTGCCCTTTGAGTGCATTATCTAGGAAAAGAACCTGGTAGAGCATCCCAAACAAACGAATGCTCCACATGCGGGGTTTCACATGCCAGCAACTCCACATTCCCTGGCAACTTCAGCGCCACAGCCGTTTTCAGATAGCCCTCCATGCAAAGGCTCTAGACGCAAATATTGGTGTGAGAGCTGATTCAATCAAGGAAACACTGCATGTTGGTGAAGGGCATATTGAAGAAGGATCAGCCGAGTGGTTCTTTTGGGAAAACAACTCCATTTGGCTCACAAACTTCACACACCATCAGGCTTCCAAGCAGCTCTCAAGGAAACTCAGTTTTCACACTCTATGCTTAGTGCCCTTTGAGTGCATTATCTAGGAATGAACCTGGGTGAGCATCCCACACAAACGAATGCTCCACATGCGGGTTTCACATGCCACCAACTCCACATTCTCAGGCAACTTCAGCGCCACAGCCGTTTTCAGATAGCCCTCAATGCAAAGGCTCTAGATGCAAATATTGGTGTCAGAGCCAATTCAATCAAGGAAACATTGCATGTTGGTGAAGGGCATATTGAAGTAGGATCAGCCGAGTGGTTCTTGTGGGAGAACAACTCCATTTGGCTCAGTAACTTCAAACACCATCAGGCTTCCAAGCAGCTCTCAAGGAAACTCAGTTTTCACACTCTATGCTTAGTGCCCTTTGAGTGCATTATCTAGGAATGAAGCTTGGTGAGCATCCCACACAAACGAATGCTCCACATGCGGGTTTCACATGCCACCAACTCCACATTCCCTGGCAACTTCAGCGCCACAGCCGTTTTCAGATAGCCCTCAATGCAAAGGATCTAGAGGCAAATATTGGTGTGAGAGCTAATTCAATCAAGGAAACACTGCATGTTGGTGAAGGGCATATTGAAGAAGGATCAGCCGAGTGGTTCTTGTGGGAGAACAACTCCATTTGGCTCACTAACTTCACACACCATCAGGCTTCCAAGCAGCTCTCAAGGAAACTCAGTTTTCACACTCTATGCTTAGTGCCCTTTGAGTGCATTATCTAGGAATGAACCTGGGTGAGCATCCCACACAAACGAATGCTCCACATGCGGGTTTCACATGCCACCAACTCCACATTCACTGGCAACTTCAGCGCCACAGCCGTTTTCAGATAGCCCTCAATGCAAAGGCTCTAGACGCAAATATTGGTGTGAGAGCTAATTCAATCAAGGGAAACACTGCATGTTGGTGAAGGGCATATTGAAGAAGGATCAGCCGAGTGGTTCTTGTGGGAGAACAACTCCATTTGGCTCACTAACTTCACACACCATCAGGCTTCCAAGCAGCTCTCAAGGAAACTCAGTTTTCACACTCTATGCTTAGTGCCCTTTGAGTGCATTATCTAGGAATGAACCTGGTAGAGCATCCCACACAAACGAATGCTCCACATGCGGGTTTCACATGCCAGCAACTCCACATTCTCAGGCAACTTCAGCGCCACAGCCGTTTTCAGATAGCCCTCAATGCAAAGGCTCTAGACGCAAATATTGGTGTGAGAGCTAATTCAATCAAGGAAACACTGCATGTTGGTGAAGGGCATATTGAAGAAGGATCAGCCGAGTGGTTCTTATGAGAGAACAACTCCATTTGGCTCACTAACTTCACACACCATCAGGCTTCCAAGCAGCTCTCAAGGAAACTCAGTTTTCACACTCTATGCTTAGTGCCATTTGAGTGCCTAGGACTGAAATGAAGCTTGGTGAGCATCCTACACAAACGAATGCTCCACATGCGGGTTTCACATGCCAGCAACTCCACATTCTCAGGCAACTTCAGCGCCACAGCCGTTTTCAGATAGCCCTCAATGCAAAGGCTCTAGACGCAAATATTGGTGTGAGAGCTAATTCAATCAAGGAAACACTGCATGTTGGTGAAGGGCATATTGAAGAAGGATCAGCCGAGTGGTTCTTGTGGGAGCACAACTCCATTTGGCTCACTAACTTCACACACCATCAGGCTTCCAAGCAGCTCTCAAGGAAACTCAGTTTTCACACTCTATGCTTAGTGCCCTTTGAGTGCATTTTCTAGGAATGAACCTGGTAGAGCATCCCACACAAACGAATGCTCCACATGCGGGTTTCATATGCCACCAACTCCACATTCTCAGGCAACTTCAGCGCCACAGCCGTTTTCAGATAGCCCTCAATGCAAAGGCTCTAGACGCAAATATTTGTGTGAGAGCTAATTCAATCAAGGAAACACTGCATGTTGGTGAAGGGCATATTGAAGAAGGATCAGCCGAGTGGTTCTTGTGGGAGAACAACTCCATTTGGCTCACTAACTTCACACACCATCAGGCTTCCAAGCAGCTCTCAAGGAAACTCAGTTTTCACACTCTATGCTTAGTGCCCTTTGAGTGCATTATCTAGGAATGAACATGGTAGAGCATCCCACACAAACGAATGCTCCACATGCGGGTTTCACATGCCACCAACTCCACATTCTCAGGAAACTTCAGCGCCACAGCCGTTTTCAGATAGCCCTCAATGCAAAGGCTCTAGACGCAAATATTGGTGTGAGAGCTAATTCAATCAAGGAAACACTGCATGTTGGTGAAGGGCATATTGAAGAAGGATCAGCCGAGTGGTTCTTGTGGGAGAACAACTCCATTTGGCTCACTAACTTCACACACCATCAGGCTTCCAAGCAGCTCTCAAGGAAACTCAGTTTTCACACTCTATGCTTAGTGCCCTTTGAGTGCATTATCTAGGAAAGAACCTGGTAGAGCATCCCACACAAACGAATGCTCCACATGCGGGTTTCACATGCCACCAACTCCACATTCTCAGGCAACTTCAGCGCCACAGCCGTTTTCAGATAGCCCTCAATGCAAAGGCTCTAGACGCAAATATTGGTGTGAGAGCTGATTCAATCAAGGAAACACTGCATGTTGGTGAAGGGCATATTGAAGAAGGATCAGCCGAGTGGTTCTTTTGGGAAAACAACTCCATTTGGCTCACTAACTTCACACACCATCAGGCTTCCAAGCAGCTCTCAAGGAAACTCAGTTTTCACACTCTATGCTTAGTGCCCTTTGAGTGCATTATCTAGGAATGAACCTGGGTGAGCATCCCACACAAACGAATGCTCCACATGCGGGTTTCACATGCCACCAACTCCACATTCTCAGGCAACTTCAGCGCCACAGCCGTTTTCAGATAGCCCTCAATGCAAAGGCTCTAGACGCAAATATTCGTGTCAGAGCCAATTCAATCAAGGAAACATTGCATGTTGGTGAAGGGCATATTGAAGAAGGATCAGCCGAGTGGTTCTTGTGGGAGAACAACTCCATTTGGCTCACTAACTTCACATACCATCAGGCTTCCAAGCAGCTCTCAAGGAAACTCAGTTTTCACACTCTATGCTTAGTGCCCTTTGAGTGCATTATCTAGGAATGAACCTGGTAGAGCATCCCACACAAACGAATGCTCCACATGCGGGTTTCACATGCCACCAACTCCACATTCTCAGGCAACTTCAGCGCCACAGCCGTTTTCAGATAACCCTCAATGCAAAGGCTCTAGACGCAAATATTGGTGTGAGAGCTAATTCAATCAAGGAAACACTGCATGTTGGTGAAGGGCATATTGAAGAAGGATCAGCCGAGTGGTTCTTGTGGGAGAACAACTCCATTTGGCTCACTAACTTCACACACCATCAGGCTTCCAAGCAGCTCTCAAAAAAATTCAGTTTTCACACTCTATGCTTAGTGCCCTTTGAGTGCATTATCTAGGAATGAACCTCGTAGAGCATCCCACACAAACGAATGCTCCACATGCGGGTTTCACATGCCAGCAACTCCACATTCTCAGGCAACTTCAGCGCCACAGCCGTTTTCAGATAGCCCTCAATGCAAAGGCTCTAGACGCAAATAATGGTGTGAGAGCTAATTCAATCAAGGAAACACTGCATGTTGGTGAAGGGCATATTGAAGAAGGATCAGCCGAGTGGTTCTTGTGGGAGAACAACTCCATTTGGCTCACTAACTTCACACACCATCAGGCTTCCAAGCAGCTCTCAAGGAAACTCAGTTTTCACACTCTATGCTTAGTGCCCTTTGAGTGCATTATCTAGGAAAGAACCTGGTAGAGCATCCCACACAAACGAATGCTCCACATGCGGGTTTCACATGCCACCAACTCCACATTCCCTGGCAACTTCAGCGCCACAGCCGTTTTCAGATAGCCCTCAATGCAAAGGCTCTAGACGCAAATATTGGTGTGAGAGCTGATTCAATCAAGGAAACACTGCATGTTGGTGAAGGGCATATTGAAGAAGGATCAGCCGAGTGGTTCTTTTGGGAAAACAACTCCATTTGGCTCACTAACTTCACACACCATCAGGCTTTCAAGGAGCTCTCAAGGAAACTCAGTTTTCACACTCTATGCTTAGTGCCCTTTGAGTGCATTATCTAGGAATGAACCTGGGTGAGCATCCCACACAAACGAATGCTCCACATGCGGGTTTCACATGCCACCAACTCCACATTCCCTGGCAACTTCAGCGCCACAGCCGTTTTCAGATAGCCCTCAATGCAAAGGCTCTAGACGCAAATATTGGTGTCAGAGCCAATTCAATCAAGGAAACATTGCATGTTGGTGAAGGGCATATTGAAGAAGGATCAGCCGAGTGGTTCTTGTGGGAGAACAACTCCATTTGGCTCACTAACTTCACACACCATCAGGCTTCCAAGCAGCTCTCAAGGAAACTCAGTTTTCACACTCTATGCTTAGTGCCCTTTGAGTGCATTATCTAGGAATGAACATGGTAGAGCATCCCACACAAACGAATGCTCCACATGCAGGTTTCACATGCCACCAACTCCACATTCTCAGGCAACTTCCGCGCCACAGCCTTTTTCAGATAGCCCTCAATGCAAAGGCTCTAGACGCAAATATTGGTGTGAGAGCTAATTCAATCAAGGAAACACTGCATGTTGGTGAAGGGCATATTGAAGAAGGATCAGCCGAGTGGTTCTTGTGGGAGAACAACTCCATTTGGCTCACTAACTTCACACACCATCAGGCTTCCAAGCAGCTCTCAAGGAAACTCAGTTTTCACACTCTATGCTTAGTGCCATTTGAGTGCCTAGGACGGAAATGAAGCTTGGTGAGCATCCCACACAAACGAATGCTCCACATGCGGGTTTCACATGCCACCAACTCCACATTCTCAGGCAACTTCAGCGCCACAGCCGTTTTCAGATAGCCCTCAATGCAAAGGATCTAGACGCAAATATTGGTGTGAGAGCTAATTCAATCAAGGAAACACTGCATGTTGGTGAAGGGCATATTGAAGAAGGATCAGCCGAGTGGTTCTTGTGGGAGAACAACTCCATTTGGCTCACTAACTTCACACACCATCAGGCTTCCAAGCAGCTCTCAAGGAAACTCAGTTTTCACACTCTATGCTTAGTGCCCTTGGAGTGCCTAGGAGTGAAATGAAGCTTGGTGATCATCCCACACAAACGAATGCTCCACTTGCGGGTTTCACATGCCACCAACTCCACATTCTCAGGCAACTTCAGCGCCAAAGCCGTTTTCAGATAGCCCTCAATGCAAAGGCTCTAGACGCAAATATTGGTGTGAGAGCTAATTCAATCAAGGAAACACTGCATGTTGGTGAAGGGCATATTGAAGAAGGATCAGCCGAGTGGTTCTTGTGGGAGAACAACTCCATTTGGCTCACTAACTTCACACACCATCAGGCTTCCAAGCAGCTCTCAAGGAAACTCAGTTTTCACACTCTATGCTTAGTGCCCTTTGAGTGCATTATCTAGGAATGAACCTGGTAGAGCATCCCACACAAACGAATGCTCCACATGCGGGTTTCACATGCCAGCAACTCCACATTCTCAGGCAACTTCAGCGCCACAGCCGTTTTCAGATAGCCCTCATTGCAAAGGCTCTAGACGCAAATATTGGTGTGAGAGCTAATTCAATCAAGGAAACACTGCATGTTGGTGAAGGGCATATTGAAGAAGGATCAGCCGAGTGGTTCTTGTGGGAGAACAACTCCATTTGGCTCACTAACTTCACACACCATCAGGCTTCCAAGCAGCTCTCAAGGAAACTCAGTTTTCACACTCTATGCTTAGTGCCCTTTGAGTGCCTAGGACTGAAATGATGCTTGGTGAGCATCCCACACAAATGAATGCTCCACATGCGGGTTTCACATGCCACCAACTCCACATTCTCAGGCAACTTCAGCGCCACAGCCGTTTTCAGATAGCCCTCAATGCAAAGGCTCTAGACGCAAATATTGGTGTGAGAGCTAATTCAATCAAGGAAACACTGCATGTTGGTGAAGGGCATATTGAAGAAGGATCAGCCGAGTGGTTCTTGTGGGAGAACAACTCCATTTGGCTCACTAACTTCACACACCATCAGGCTTCCAAGCAGCTCTCAAGGAAACTCAGTTTTCACACTCTATGCTTAGTGCCCTTTGAGTGCATTATCTAGGAATGAACCTGGTAGAGCATCCCACACAAACGAATGCTCCACATGCGGGTTTCACATGCCACCAACTCCACATTCACAGGCAACTTCCGCGCCACAGCCGTTTTCAGATAGCCCTCAATGCAAAGGATCTAGACGCAAATATTGGTGTGAGAGCTAATTCAATCAAGGAAACACTGCATGTTGGTGAAGGGCATATTGAAGAAGGATCAGCCGAGTGGTTCTTGTGGGAGAACAACTCCATTTGGCTCACTAACTTCACACACCATCAGGCTTCCAAGCAGCTCTCAAGGAAACTCAGTTTTCACACTCTATGCTTAGCGCCATTTGAGTGCATTATCTAGGAATGAACCTGGTAGAGCATCCCACACAAACGAATGCTCCACATGCGGGTTTCACATGCAACCAACTCCACATTCTCAGGCAACTTCAGCGCCACAGCCGTTTTCAGATAGCCCTCAATGCAAAGGCTCTAGACGCAAATATTTGTGTGAGAGCTAATTCAATCAAGGAAACACTGCATGTTGGTGAAGGGCATATTGAAGAAGGATCAGCCGAGTGGTTCTTGTGGGAGAACAACTCCATTTGGCTCACTAACTTCACACACCATCAGGCTTCCAAGCAGCTCTCAAGGAAACTCAGTTTTCACACTCTATGCTTAGTGCCCTTTGAGTGCATTATCTAGGAATGAACATGGTAGAGCATCCCACACAAACGAATGCTCCACATGCGGGTTTCACATGCCAGCAACTCCACATTCTCAGGCAACTTCAGCGCCACAGCCGTTTTCAGATAGCCCTCAATGCAAAGGCTCTAGACGCAAATATTGGTGTGAGAGCTAATTCAATCAAGGAAACACTGCATGTTGGTGAAGGGCATATTGAAGAAGGATCAGCCGAGTGGTTCTTGTGGGAGAACAACTCCATTTGGCTCACTAACTTCACACACCATCAGGCTTCCAAGCAGCTCTCAAGGAAACTCAGTTTTCACACTCTATGCTTAGTGCCCTTTGAGTGCATTATCTAGGAATGAACCTGGTAGAGCATCCCACACAAACGAATGCTCCACATGCGGGTTTCACATGCCACCAACTCCACATTCTCAGGCAACTTCAGCGCCACAGCCGTTTTCAGATAGCCCTCAATGCAAAGGCTCTAGACGCAAATATTGGTGTGAGAGCTGATTCAATCAAGGAAACACTGCATGTTGGTGAAGGGCATATTGAAGAAGGATCAGCCGAGTGGTTCTTTTGGGAAAACAACTCCATTTGGCTCACTAACTTCACACACCATCAGGCTTCCAAGCAGCTCTCAAGGAAACTCAGTTTTCACACTCTATGCTTAGTGCCCTTGGAGTGCATTATCTAGGAATGAACCTGGGTGAGCATCCCACACAAACGAATGCTCCACATGCGGGTTTCACATGCCACCAACTCCACATTCTCAGGCAACTTCAGCGCCACAGCCGTTTTCAGATAGCCCTCAATGCAAAGGCTCTAGACGCAAATATTCGTGTCAGAGCCAATTCAATCAAGGAAACATTGCATGTTGGTGAAGGGCATATTGAAGAAGGATCAGCCGAGTGGTTCTTGTGGGAGAACAACTCCATTTGGCTCACTAACTTCACATACCATCAGGCTTCCAAGCAGCTCTGAAGGAAACTCAGTTTTCACACTCTATGCTTAGTGCCCTTTGAGTGCATTATCTAGGAATGAACCTGGTAGAGCATCCCACACAAACGAATGCTCCACATGCGGGTTTCACATGCCACCAACTCCACATTCTCAGGCAACTTCAGCGCCACAGCCGTTTTCAGATAACCCTCAATGCAAAGGCTCTAGACGCAAATATTGGTGTGAGAGCTAATTCAATCAAGGAAACACTGCATGTTGGTGAAGGGCATATTGAAGAAGGATCAGCCGAGTGGTTCTTGTGGGAGAACAACTCCATTTGGCTCACTAACTTCACACACCATCAGGCTTCCAAGCAGCTCTCAAAAAAATTCAGTTTTCACACTCTATGCTTAGTGCCCTTTGAGTGCATTATCTAGGAATGAACCTCGTAGAGCATCCCACACAAACGAATGCTCCACATGCGGGTTTCACATGCCAGCAACTCCACATTCTCAGGCAACTTCAGCGCCACAGCCGTTTTCAGATAGCCCTCAATGCAAAGGCTCTAGACGCAAATAATGGTGTGAGAGCTAATTCAATCAAGGAAACACTGCATGTTGGTGAAGGGCATATTGAAGAAGGATCAGCCGAGTGGTTCTTGTGGGAGAACAACTCCATTTGGCTCACTAACTTCACACACCATCAGGCTTCCAAGCAGCTCTCAAGGAAACTCAGTTTTCACACTCTATGCTTAGTGCCCTTTGAGTGCATTATCTAGGAAAGAACCTGGTAGAGCATCCCACACAAACGAATGCTCCACATGCGGGTTTCACATGCCACCAACTCCACATTCCCTGGCAACTTCAGCGCCACAGCCGTTTTCAGATAGCCCTCAATGCAAAGGCTCTAGACGCAAATATTGGTGTGAGAGCTGATTCAATCAAGGAAACACTGCATGTTGGTGAAGGGCATATTGAAGAAGGATCAGCCGAGTGGTTTTTTTGGGAAAACAACTCCATTTGGCTCACTAACTTCACACACCATCAGGCTTCCAAGGAGCTCTCAAGGAAACTCAGTTTTCACACTCTATGCTTAGTGCCATTTGAGTGCATTATCTAGGAATGAACCTGGGTGAGCATTCCCACACAAACGAATGCTCCACATGCGGGTTTCACATGCCACCAACTCCACATTCCCTGGCAACTTCAGCGCCACAGCCGTTTTCAGATAGCCCTCAATGCAAAGGCTCTAGACGCAAATATTGGTGTCAGAGCCAATTCAATCAAGGAAACATTGCATGTTGGTGAAGGGCATATTGAAGAAGGATCAGCCGAGTGGTTCTTGTGGAGAACAACTCCATTTGGCTCACTAACTTCACACACCATCAGGCTTCCAAGCAGCTCTCAAGGAAACTCAGTTTTCACACTCTATGCTTAGTGCCCTTTGAGTGCATTATCTAGGAATGAACATGGTAGAGCATCCCACACAAACGAATGCTCCACATGCAGGTTTCACATGCCACCAACTCCACATTCTCAGGCAACTTCCGCGCCACAGCCTTTTTCAGATAGCCCTCAATGCAAAGGCTCTAGACGCAAATATTGGTGTGAGAGCTAATTCAATCAAGGAAACACTGCATGTTGGTGAAGGGCATATTGAAGAAGGATCAGCCGAGTGGTTCTTGTGGGAGAACAACTCCATTTGGCTCACTAACTTCACACACCATCAGGCTTCCAAGCAGCTCTCAAGGAAACTCAGTTTTCACACTCTATGCTTAGTGCCATTTGAGTGCCTAGGACGGAAATGAAGCTTGGTGAGCATCCCACACAAACGAATGCTCCACATGCGGGTTTCACATGCCACCAACTCCACATTCTCAGGCAACTTCAGCGCCACAGCCGTTTTCAGATAGCCCTCAATGCAAAGGATCTAGACGCAAATATTGGTGTGAGAGCTAATTCAATCAAGGAAACACTGCATGTTGGTGAAGGGCATATTGAAGAAGGATCAGCCGAGTGGTTCTTGTGGGAGAACAACTCCATTTGGCTCACTAACTTCACACACCATCAGGCTTCCAAGCAGCTCTCAAGGAAACTCAGTTTTCACACTCTATGCTTAGTGCCCTTGGAGTGCCTAGGAGTGAAATGAAGCTTGGTGATCATCCCACACAAACGAATGCTCCACTTGCGGGTTTCACATGCCACCAACTCCACATTCTCAGGCAACTTCAGCGCCAAAGCCGTTTTCAGATAGCCCTCAATGCAAAGGCTCTAGACGCAAATATTGGTGTGAGAGCTAATTCAATCAAGGAAACACTGCATGTTGGTGAAGGGCATATTGAAGAAGGATCAGCCGAGTGGTTCTTGTGGGAGAACAACTCCATTTGGCTCACTAACTTCACACACCATCAGGCTTCCAAGCAGCTCTCAAGGAAACTCAGTTTTCACACTCTATGCTTAGTGCCCTTTGAGTGCATTATCTAGGAATGAACCTGGTAGAGCATCCCACACAAACGAATGCTCCACATGCGGGTTTCACATGCCAGCAACTCCACATTCTCAGGCAACTTCAGCGCCACAGCCGTTTTCAGATAGCCCTCATTGCAAAGGCTCTAGACGCAAATATTGGTGTGAGAGCTAATTCAATCAAGGAAACACTGCATGTTGGTGAAGGGCATATTGAAGAAGGATCAGCCGAGTGGTTCTTGTGGGAGAACAACTCCATTTGGCTCACTAACTTCACACACCATCAGGCTTCCAAGCAGCTCTCAAGGAAACTCAGTTTTCACACTCTATGCTTAGTGCCCTTTGAGTGCCTAGGACTGAAATGATGCTTGGTGAGCATCCCACACAAATGAATGCTCCACATGCGGGTTTCACATGCCACCAACTCCACATTCTCAGGCAACTTCAGCGCCACAGCCGTTTTCAGATAGCCCTCAATGCAAAGGCTCTAGACGCAAATATTGGTGTGAGAGCTAATTCAATCAAGGAAACACTGCATGTTGGTGAAGGGCATATTGAAGAAGGATCAGCCGAGTGGTTCTTGTGGGAGAACAACTCCATTTGGCTCACTAACTTCACACACCATCAGGCTTCCAAGCAGCTCTCAAGGAAACTCAGTTTTCACACTCTATGCTTAGTGCCCTTTGAGTGCATTATCTAGGAATGAACCTGGTAGAGCATCCCACACAAACGAATGCTCCACATGCGGGTTTCACATGCCACCAACTCCACATTCACAGGCAACTTCCGCGCCACAGCCGTTTTCAGATAGCCCTCAATGCAAAGGATCTAGACGCAAATATTGGTGTGAGAGCTAATTCAATCAAGGAAACACTGCATGTTGGTGAAGGGCATATTGAAGAAGGATCAGCCGAGTGGTTCTTGTGGGAGAACAACTCCATTTGGCTCACTAACTTCACACACCATCAGGCTTCCAAGCAGCTCTCAAGGAAACTCAGTTTTCACACTCTATGCTTAGTGCCATTTGAGTGCCTAGGACGGAAATGAAGCTTGGTGAGCATCCCACACAAACGAATGCTCCACATGCGGGTTTCACATGCCACCAACTCCACATTCTCAGGCAACTTCAGCGCCACAGCCGTTTTCAGATAGCCCTCAATGCAAAGGATCTAGACGCAAATATTGGTGTGAGAGCTAATTCAATCAAGGAAACACTGCATGTTGGTGAAGGGCATATTGAAGAAGGATCAGCCGAGTGGTTCTTGTGGGAGAACAACTCCATTTGGCTCACTAACTTCACACACCATCAGGCTTCCAAGCAGCTCTCAAGGAAACTCAGTTTTCACACTCTATGCTTAGTGCCATTTGAGTGCCTAGGACGGAAATGAAGCTTGGTGAGCATCCCACACAAACGAATGCTCCACATGCGGGTTTCACATGCCACCAACTCCACATTCTCAGGCAACTTCAGCGCCACAGCCGTTTTCAGATAGCCCTCAATGCAAAGGATCTAGACGCAAATATTGGTGTGAGAGCTAATTCAATCAAGGAAACACTGCATGTTGGTGAAGGGCATATTGAAGAAGGATCAGCCGAGTGGTTCTTGTGGGAGAACAACTCCATTTGGCTCACTAACTTCACACACCATCAGGCTTCCAAGCAGCTCTCAAGGAAACTCAGTTTTCACACTCTATGCTTAGTGCCCTTGGAGTGCCTAGGAGTGAAATGAAGCTTGGTGATCATCCCACACAAACGAATGCTCCACTTGCGGGTTTCACATGCCACCAACTCCACATTCTCAGGCAACTTCAGCGCCAAAGCCGTTTTCAGATAGCCCTCAATGCAAAGGCTCTAGACGCAAATATTGGTGTGAGAGCTAATTCAATCAAGGAAACACTGCATGTTGGTGAAGGGCATATTGAAGAAGGATCAGCCGAGTGGTTCTTGTGGGAGAACAACTCCATTTGGCTCACTAACTTCACACACCATCAGGCTTCCAAGCAGCTCTCAAGGAAACTCAGTTTTCACACTCTATGCTTAGTGCCCTTTGAGTGCATTATCTAGGAATGAACCTGGTAGAGCATCCCACACAAACGAATGCTCCACATGCGGGTTTCACATGCCAGCAACTCCACATTCTCAGGCAACTTCAGCGCCACAGCCGTTTTCAGATAGCCCTCATTGCAAAGGCTCTAGACGCAAATATTGGTGTGAGAGCTAATTCAATCAAGGAAACACTGCATGTTGGTGAAGGGCATATTGAAGAAGGATCAGCCGAGTGGTTCTTGTGGGAGAACAACTCCATTTGGCTCACTAACTTCACACACCATCAGGCTTCCAAGCAGCTCTCAAGGAAACTCAGTTTTCACACTCTATGCTTAGTGCCCTTTGAGTGCCTAGGACTGAAATGATGCTTGGTGAGCATCCCACACAAATGAATGCTCCACATGCGGGTTTCACATGCCACCAACTCCACATTCTCAGGCAACTTCAGCGCCACAGCCGTTTTCAGATAGCCCTCAATGCAAAGGCTCTAGACGCAAATATTGGTGTGAGAGCTAATTCAATCAAGGAAACACTGCATGTTGGTGAAGGGCATATTGAAGAAGGATCAGCCGAGTGGTTCTTGTGGGAGAACAACTCCATTTGGCTCACTAACTTCACACACCATCAGGCTTCCAAGCAGCTCTCAAGGAAACTCAGTTTTCACACTCTATGCTTAGTGCCCTTTGAGTGCATTATCTAGGAATGAACCTGGTAGAGCATCCCACACAAACGAATGCTCCACATGCGGGTTTCACATGCCACCAACTCCACATTCACAGGCAACTTCCGCGCCACAGCCGTTTTCAGATAGCCCTCAATGCAAAGGATCTAGACGCAAATATTGGTGTGAGAGCTAATTCAATCAAGGAAACACTGCATGTTGGTGAAGGGCATATTGAAGAAGGATCAGCCGAGTGGTTCTTGTGGGAGAACAACTCCATTTGGCTCACTAACTTCACACACCATCAGGCTTCCAAGCAGCTCTCAAGGAAACTCAGTTTTCACACTCTATGCTTAGCGCCTTTTGAGTGCATTATCTAGGAATGAACCTGGTAGAGCATCCCACACAAACGAATGCTCCACATGCGGGTTTCACATGCAACCAACTCCACATTCTCAGGCAACTTCAGCGCCACAGCCGTTTTCAGATAGCCCTCAATGCAAAGGATCTAGACGCAAATATTGGTGTGAGAGCTAATTCAATCAAGGAAACACTGCATGTTGGTGAAGGGCATATTGAAGAAGGATCAGCCGAGTGGTTCTTGTGGGAGAACAACTCCATTTGGCTCACTAACTTCACACACCATCAGGCTTCCAAGCAGCTCTCAAGGAAACTCAGTTTTCACACTCTATGCTTAGTGCCCTTTGAGTGCCTAGGACTGAAATGATGCTTGGTGAGCATCGCACACAAACGAATGCTCCACATGCGGGTTTCACATGCCACCAACTCCACATTCTCAGGCAACTTCAGCGCCACAGCCATTTTCAGATAGCCCTCAATGCAAAGGCTCTAGACGCAAATATTGGTGTGAGAGCTAATTCAATCAAGGAAACACTGCATGTTGGTGAAGGGCATATTGAAGAAGGATCAGCCGAGTGGTTCTTGTGGGAGAACAACTCCATTTGGCTCACTAACTTCACACACCATCAGGCTTCCAAGCAGCTCTCAAGGAAACTCAGTTTTCACACTCTATGCTTAGTGCCCTTTGAGTGCATTATCTAGGAATGAACCTGGTAGAGCATCCCACACAAACGAATGCTCCACATGCGGGTTTCACATGCCACCAACTCCACATTCACAGGCAACTTCAGCGCCACAGCCGTTTTCAGATAGCCCTCAATGCAAAGGATCTAGACGCAAATATTGGTGTGAGAGCTAATTCAATCAAGGAAACACTGCATGTTGGTGAAGGGCATATTGAAGAAGGATCAGCCGAGTGGTTCTTGTGGGAGAACAACTCCATTTGGCTCACTAACTTCACACACCATCAGGCTTCCAAGCAGCTCTCAAGGAAACTCAGTTTTCACACTCTATGCTTAGCGCCATTTGAGTGCATTATCTAGGAATGAACCTGGTAGAGCATCCCACACAAACGAATGCTCCACATGCGGGTTTCACATGCCACCAACTCCACATTCTCAGGCAACTTCAGCGCCACAGCCGTTTTCAGATAGCCCTCAATGCAAAGGCTCTAGACGCAAATATTGGTGTGAGAGCTAATTCAATCAAGGAAACACTGCATGTTGGTGAAGGGCATATTGAAGAAGGATCAGCCGAGTGGTTCTTGTGGGAGAACAACTCCATTTGGCTCACTAACTTCACACACCATCAGGCTTCCAAGCAGCTCTCAAGGAAACTCAGTTTTCACACTCTATGCTTAGTGCCCTTTGAGTGCATTATCTAGGAATGAACCTGGTAGAGCATCCCACACAAACGAATGCTCCACATGCGGGTTTCACATGCCACCAACTCCACATTCACAGGCAACTTCCGCGCCACAGCCGTTTTCAGATAGCCCTCAATGCAAAGGATCTAGACGCAAATATTGGTGTGAGAGCTAATTCAATCAAGGAAACAGTGCATGTTGGTGAAGGGCATATTGAAGAAGGATCAGCAGAGTGGTTCTTGTGGGAGAACAACTCCATTTGGCTCACTAACTTCACACACCATCAGGCTTCCAAGCAGCTCTCAAGGAAACTCAGTTTTCACACTCTATGCTTAGTGCCCTTGGAGTGCCTAGGAGTGAAATGAAGCTTGGTGATCATCCCACACAAACGAATGCTCCACTTGCGGGTTTCACATGCCACCAACTCCACATTCTCAGGCAACTTCAGCGCCACAGCCGTTTTCAGATAGCCCTCAATGCAAAGGATCTAGACGCAAATATTGGTGTGAGAGCTAATTCAATCAAGGAAACACTGCATGTTGGTGAAGGGCATATTGAAGAAGGATCAGCCGAGTGGTTCTTGTGGGAGAACAACTCCATTTGGCTCACTAACTTCACACACCATCAGGCTTCCAAGCAGCTCTCAAGGAAACTCAGTTTTCACACTCTATGCTTAGTGCCCTTTGAGTGCATTATCTAGGAATGAACCTGGTAGAGCATCCCACACAAACGAATGCTCCACATGCGGGTTTCACATGCCACCAACTCCACATTCACAGGCAACTTCCGCGCCACAGCCGTTTTCAGATAGCCCTCAATGCAAAGGATCTAGACGCAAATATTGGTGTGAGAGCTAATTCAATCAAGGAAACACTGCATGTTGGTGAAGGGCATATTGAAGAAGGATCAGCCGAGTGGTTCTTGTGGGAGAACAACTCCATTTGGCTCACTAACTTCACACACCATCAGGCTTCCAAGCAGCTCTCAAGGAAACTCAGTTTTCACACTCTATGCTTAGCGCCATTTGAGTGCATTATCTAGGAATGAACCTGGTAGAGCATCCCACACAAACGAATGCTCCACATGCGGGTTTCACATGCAACCAACTCCACATTCTCAGGCAACTTCAGCGCCACAGCCGTTTTCAGATAGCCCTCAATGCAAAGGATCTAGACGCAAATATTGGTGTGAGAGCTAATTCAATCAAGGAAACACTGCATGTTGGTGAAGGGCATATTGAAGAAGGATCAGCCGAGTGGTTCTTGTGGGAGAACAACTCCATTTGGCTCACTAACTTCACACACCATCAGGCTTCCAAGCAGCTCTCAAGGAAACTCAGTTTTCACACTCTATGCTTAGTGCCCTTTGAGTGCCTAGGACTGAAATGATGCTTGGTGAGCATCCCACACAAACGAATGCTCCACATGCGGGTTTCACATGCCACCAACTCCACATTCTCAGGCAACTTCAGCGCCACAGCCATTTTCAGATAGCCCTCAATGCAAAGGCTCTAGACGCAAATATTGGTGTGAGAGCTAATTCAATCAAGGAAACACTGCATGTTGGTGAAGGGCATATTGAAGAAGGATCAGCCGAGTGGTTCTTGTGGGAGAACAACTCCATTTGGCTCACTAACTTCACACACCATCAGGCTTCCAAGCAGCTCTCAAGGAAACTCAGTTTTCACACTCTATGCTTAGTGCCCTTTGAGTGCATTATCTAGGAATGAACCTGGTAGAGCATCCCACACAAACGAATGCTCCACATGCGGGTTTCACATGCCACCAACTCCACATTCACAGGCAACTTCAGCGCCACAGCCGTTTTCAGATAGCCCTCAATGCAAAGGATCTAGACGCAAATATTGGTGTGAGAGCTAATTCAATCAAGGAAACACTGCATGTTGGTGAAGGGCATATTGAAGAAGGATCAGCCGAGTGGTTCTTGTGGGAGAACAACTCCATTTGGCTCACTAACTTCACACACCATCAGGCTTCCAAGCAGCTCTCAAGGAAACTCAGTTTTCACACTCTATGCTTAGCGCCATTTGAGTGCATTATCTAGGAATGAACCTGGTAGAGCATCCCACACAAACGAATGCTCCACATGCGGGTTTCACATGCCACCAACTCCACATTCTCAGGCAACTTCAGCGCCACAGCCGTTTTCAGATAGCCCTCAATGCAAAGGATCTAGACGCAAATATTGGTGTGAGAGCTAATTCAATCAAGGAAACACTGCATGTTGGTGAAGGGCATATTGAAGAAGGATCAGCCGAGTGGTTCTTGTGGGAGAACAACTCCATTTGGCTCACTAACTTCACACACCATCAGGCTTCCAAGCAGCTCTCAAGGAAACTCAGTTTTCACACTCTATGCTTAGTGCCCTTTGAGTGCATTATCTAGGAATGAACCTGGTAGAGCATCCCACACAAACGAATGCTCCACATGCGGGTTTCACATGCCACCAACTCCACATTCACAGGCAACTTCCGCGCCACAGCCGTTTTCAGATAGCCCTCAATGCAAAGGATCTAGACGCAAATATTGGTGTGAGAGCTAATTCAATCAAGGAAACACTGCATGTTGGTGAAGGGCATATTGAAGAAGGATCAGCCGAGTGGTTCTTGTGGGAGAACAACTCCATTTGGCTCACTAACTTCACACACCATCAGGCTTCCAAGCAGCTCTCAAGGAAACTCAGTTTTCACACTCTATGCTTAGCGCCATTTGAGTGCATTATCTAGGAATGAACCTGGTAGAGCATCCCACACAAACGAATGCTCCACATGCGGGTTTCACATGCAACCAACTCCACATTCTCAGGCAACTTCAGCGCCACAGCCGTTTTCAGATAGCCCTCAATGCAAAGGATCTAGACGCAAATATTGGTGTGAGAGCTAATTCAATCAAGGAAACACTGCATGTTGGTGAAGGGCATATTGAAGAAGGATCAGCCGAGTGGTTCTTGTGGGAGAACAACTCCATTTGGCTCACTAACTTCACACACCATCAGGCTTCCAAGCAGCTCTCAAGGAAACTCAGTTTTCACACTCTATGCTTAGTGCCCTTTGAGTGCCTAGGACTGAAATGATGCTTGGTGAGCATCCCACACAAACGAATGCTCCACATGCGGGTTTCACATGCCACCAACTCCACATTCTCAGGCAACTTCAGCGCCACAGCCATTTTCAGATAGCCCTCAATGCAAAGGCTCTAGACGCAAATATTGGTGTGAGAGCTAATTCAATCAAGGAAACACTGCATGTTGGTGAAGGGCATATTGAAGAAGGATCAGCCGAGTGGTTCTTGTGGGAGAACAACTCCATTTGGCTCACTAACTTCACACACCATCAGGCTTCCAAGCAGCTCTCAAGGAAACTCAGTTTTCACACTCTATGCTTAGTGCCCTTTGAGTGCATTATCTAGGAATGAACCTGGTAGAGCATCCCACACAAACGAATGCTCCACATGCGGGTTTCACATGCCACCAACTCCACATTCACAGGCAACTTCAGCGCCACAGCCGTTTTCAGATAGCCCTCAATGCAAAGGATCTAGACGCAAATATTGGTGTGAGAGCTAATTCAATCAAGGAAACACTGCATGTTGGTGAAGGGCATATTGAAGAAGGATCAGCCGAGTGGTTCTTGTGGGAGAACAACTCCATTTGGCTCACTAACTTCACACACCATCAGGCTTCCAAGCAGCTCTCAAGGAAACTCAGTTTTCACACTCTATGCTTAGCGCCATTTGAGTGCATTATCTAGGAATGAACCTGGTAGAGCATCCCACACAAACGAATGCTCCACATGCGGGTTTCACATGCCACCAACTCCACATTCTCAGGCAACTTCAGCGCCACAGCCGTTTTCAGATAGCCCTCAATGCAAAGGATCTAGACGCAAATATTGGTGTGAGAGCTAATTCAATCAAGGAAACACTGCATGTTGGTGAAGGGCATATTGAAGAAGGATCAGCCGAGTGGTTCTTGTGGGAGAACAACTCCATTTGGCTCACTAACTTCACACACCATCAGGCTTCCAAGCAGCTCTCAAGGAAACTCAGTTTTCACACTCTATGCTTAGTGCCCTTTGAGTGCATTATCTAGGAATGAACCTGGTAGAGCATCCCACACAAACGAATGCTCCACATGCGGGTTTCACATGCCACCAACTCCACATTCTCAGGCAACTTCAGCACCACAGCCGTTTTCAGATAGCCCTCAATGCAAAGGCTCTAGACGCAAATATTGGTGTGAGAGCTAATTCAATCAGGAAACACTGCATGTTGGTGAAGGGCATATTGAAGAAGGATCAGCCGAGTGGTTCTTGTGGGAGAACAACTCCATTTGGCTCACTAACTTCACACACCATCAGGCTTCCAAGCAGCTCTCAAGGAAACTCAGTTTTCACACTCTATGCTTAGTGCCCTTTGAGTGCCTAGGACTGAAATGAAGCTTGGTGAGCATCCTACACAAACGAATGCTCCACATGCGGGTTTCACATGCCACCAACTCCACATTCTCAGGCAACTTCAGCGCCACAGCCGTTTTCAGATAGCCCTCAATGCACAGGCTGTAGACGCAAATATTGGTGTGAGAGCTAATTCAATCAAGGAAATACTGCATGTTGGTGAAGGGCATATTGAAGAAGGATCAGCCGAGTGGTTCTTGTGGGAGAACAACTCCATTTGGCTCACTAACTTCACACACCATCAGGCTTCCAAGCAGCTCTCAAGGAAACTCAGTTTTCACACTCTATGCTTAGTGCCCTTTGAGTGCATTATCTAGGAATGAACCTGGTAGAGCATCCCACACAAACGATTGCTCCACATGCGGGTTTCACATGCCACCAACTCCACATTCTCAGGCAACTTCAGCGCCACAGCCGTTTTCAGATAGCCCTCAATGCAAAGGATCTAGACGCAAATATTGGTGTGAGAGCTAATTCAATCAAGGAAACACTGCATGTTGGTGAAGGGCATATTGAAGAAGGATCAGCCGAGTGGTTCTTGTGGGAGAACAACTCCATTTGGCTCACTAACTTCACACACCATCAGGCTTCCAAGCAGCTCTCAAGGAAACTCAGTTTTCACACTCTATGCTTAGTGCCATTTGAGTGCATTATCTAGGAATGAACCTGGGTGAGCATCCCACACAAACGAATGCTCCACATGCGGGTTTCACATGCCACCAACTCCACATTCACAGGCAACTTCAGCGCCACAGCCGTTTTCAGATAGCCCTCAATGCAAAGGCTCTAGACGCAAATATTGGTGTGAGAGCTAATTCAATCAAGGAAACACTGCATGTTGGTGAAGGGCATATTGAAGAAGGATCAGCCGAGTGGTTCTTGTGGGAGAACAACTCCATTTGGCTCACTAACTTCACACACCATCAGGCTTCCAAGCAGCTCTCAAGGAAACTCAGTTTTCACACTCTATGCTTAGTGCCCTTTGAGTGCCTAGGACTGAAATGAAGCTTGGTGAGCATCCTACACAAACGAATGCTCCACATGCGGGTTTCACATGCCACCAACTCCACATTCTCAGGCAACTTCAGCGCCACAGCCGTTTTCAGATAGCCCTCAATGCAATGGCTCTAGACGCAAATATTGGTGTGAGAGCTAATTCAATCAAGGAAATACTGCATGTTGGTGAAGGGCATATTGAAGAAGGATCAGCCGAGTGGTTCTTGTGGGAGAACAACTCCATTTGGCTCACTAACTTCACACACCATCAGGCTTCCAAGCAGCTCTCAAGGAAACTCAGTTTTCACACTCTATGCTTAGTGCCCTTTGAGTGCATTATCTAGGAATGAACCTGGTAGAGCATCCCACACAAACGATTGCTCCACATGCGGGTTTCACATGCCACCAACTCCACATTCTCAGGCAACTTCAGCGCCACAGCCGTTTTCAGATAGCCCTCAATGCAAAGGATCTAGACGCAAATATTGGTGTGAGAGCTAATTCAATCAAGGAAACACTGCATGTTGGTGAAGGGCATATTGAAGAAGGATCAGCCGAGTGGTTCTTGTGGGAGAACAACTCCATTTGGCTCACTAACTTCACACACCATCAGGCTTCCAAGCAGCTCTCAAGGAAACTCAGTTTTCACACTCTATGCTTAGTGCCATTTGAGTGCATTATCTAGGAATGAACCTGGGTGAGCACCCAACACAAACGAATGCTCCCCATGCGGGTTTCACATGCCACCAACTCCACATTCTCAGGCAACTTCCGCGCCACAGCCTTTTTCAGATAGCCCTCAATGCAAAGGCTCTAGACGCAAATATTGGTGTGAGAGCTAATTCAATCAAGGAAACACTGCATGTTGGTGAAGGGCATATTGAAGAAGGATCAGCCGAGTGGTTCTTGTGGGAGAACAACTCCATTTGGCTCACTAACTTCACACACCACAGGCTTCCAAGCAGCTCTCAAGGAAACTCAGTTTTCACACTCTATGCTTAGTGCCATTTGAGTGCCTAGGACGGAAATGAAGCTTGGTGAGCATCCTACACAAACGAATGCTCCACATGCGGGTTTCACATGCCACCATCTCTACATTCTCAGGCAACTTCAGCGCCACAGCCGTTTTCAGATAGCCCTCAATGCAAAGGCTCTAGACGCAAATATTGGTGTGAGAGCTAATTCAATCAAGGAAACACTGCATGTTGGTGAAGGGCATATTGAAGAAGGATCAGCCGAGTGGTTCTTGTGGGAGAACAACTCCATTTGGCTCACTAACTTCACACACCATCAGGCTTCCAAGCAGCTCTCAAGGAAACTCAGTTTTCACACTCTATGCTTAGTGCCCTTTGAGTGCATTATCTAGGAATGAACCTGGTAGAGCATCCCACACAAACGATTGCTCCACATGCGGGTTTCACATGCCACCAACTCCACATTCTCAGGCAACTTCAGCGCCACAGCCGTTTTCAGATAGCCCTCAATGCAAAGGCTCTAGACGCAAATATTGGTGTGAGAGCTAATTCAATCAAGGAAACACTGCATGTTGGTGAAGGGCATATTGAAGAAGGATCAGCCGAGTGGTTCTTGTGGGAGAACAACTCCATTTGGCTCACTAACTTCACACACCATCAGGCTTCCAAGCAGCTCTCAAGGAAACTCAGTTTTCACACTCTATTCTTAGTGCCCTTGGAGTGCCTAGGAGTGAAATGAAGCTGGTAGAGCATCCCACACAAACGAATGCTCCACATGCGGGTTTCACATGCCACCAACTCCACATTCTCAGGCAACTTCAGCGCCAAAGCCGTTTTCAGATAGCCCTCAATGCAAAGGCTCTAGACGCAAATATTGGTGTGAGAGCTAATTCAATCAAGGAAACACTGCATGTTGGTGAAGGGCATATTGAAGAAGGATCAGCCGAGTGGTTCTTGTGGGAGAACAACTCCATTTGGCTCACTAACTTCACACACCATCAGGCTTCCAAGCAGCTCTCCAGGAAACTCAGTTTTCACACTCTATGCTTAGTGCCCTTTGAGTGCATTATCTAGGAATGAACCTGGTAGAGCATCCCACACAAACGAATGCTCCACATGCGGGTTTCACATGCCAGCAACTCCACATTCTCAGGCAACTTCAGCGCCACAGCCGTTTTCAGATAGCCCTCATTGCAAAGGCTCTAGACGCAAATATTGGTGTGAGAGCTAATTCAATCAAGGAAACACTGCATGTTGGTGAAGGGCATATTGAAGAAGGATCAGCCGAGTGGTTCTTGTGGGAGAACAACTCCATTTGGCTCACTAACTTCACACACCATCAGGCTTCCAAGCAGCTCTCAAGGAAACTCAGTTTTCACACTCTATGCTTAGTGCCCTTTGAGTGCATTATCTAGGAATGAACCTGGTAGAGCATCCCACACAAACGAATGCTCCACATGCGGGTTTCACATGCCACCAACTCCACATTCTCAGGCAACTTCAGCGCCACAGCCGTTTTCAGATAGCCCTCAATGCAATGGTTGTAGACGCAAATATTGGTGTGAGAGCTAATTCAATCAAGGAAACACTGCATGTTGGTGAAGGGCATATTGAAGAAGGATCAGCCGAGTGGTTCTTGTGGGAGAACAACTCCATTTGGCTCACTAACTTCACACACCATCAGGCTTCCAAGCAGCTCTCAAGGAAACTCAGTTTTCACACTCTATGCTTAGTGCCATTTGAGTGCATTATCTAGGAATGAACCTGGTAGAGCATCCCACACAAACGAATGCCCCACATGCGGGTTTCACATGCCACCAACTCCACATTCTCAGGCAACTTCAGCGCCACAGCCGTTTTCAGATAGCCCTCAATGCAAAGGCTCTAGACGCAAATATTGGTGTGAGAGCTAATTCAATCAAGGAAACACTGCATGTTGGTGAAGGGCATATTGAAGAAGGATCAGCCGAGTGGTTCTTGTGGGAGAACAACTCCATTTGGCTCACTAACTTCACACACCATCAGGCTTCCAAGCAGCTCTCCAGGAAACTCAGTTTTCACACTCTATGCTTAGTGCCCTTTGAGTGCCTAGGACTGAAATGATGCTTGGTGAGCATCCCACACAAACGAATGCTCCACATGCGGGTTTCACATGCCACCAACTCCACATTCTCAGGCAACTTCAGCGCCACAGCCGTTTTCAGATAGCCCTCAATGCAAAGGCTCTAGACGCAAATATTGGTGTGAGAGCTAATTCAATCAAGGAAACACTGCATGTTGGTGAAGGGCATATTGAAGAAGGATCAGCCGAGTGGTTCTTGTGGGAGAACAACTCCATTTGGCTCACTAACTTCACACACCATCAGGCTTCCAAGCAGCTCTCAAGGAAACTCAGTTTTCACACTCTATGCTTAGTGCCATTTGAGTGCATTATCTAGGAATGAACCTGGTAGAGCATCCCACACAAACGAATGCTCCACATGCGGGTTTCACATGCCACCAACTCCACATTCTCAGGCAACTTCAGCGCCACAGCCGTTTTCAGATAGCCCTCAATGCAAAGGCTCTAGACGCAAATATTGGTGTGAGAGCTAATTCAATCAAGGAAACACTGCATGTTGGTGAAGGGCATATTGAAGAAGGATCAGCCGAGTGGTTCTTGTGGGAGAACAACTCCATTTGGCTCACTAACTTCACACACCATCAGGCTTCCAAGCAGCTCTCCAGGAAACTCAGTTTTCACACTCTATGCTTAGTGCCCTTTGAGTGCCTAGGACTGAAATGAAGCTTGGTGAGCATCCCACACAAACGAATGCTCCACATGCGGGTTTCACATGCCACCAACTCCACATTCTCAGGCAACTTCAGCGCCACAGCCGTTTTCAGATAGCCCTCAATGCAAAGGCTCTAGACGCAAATATTGGTGTGAGAGCTAATTCAATCAAGGAAACACTGCATGTTGGTGAAGGGCATATTGAAGAAGGATCAGCCGAGTGGTTCTTGTGGGAGAACAACTCCATTTGGCTCACTAACTTCACACACCATCAGGCTTCCAAGCAGCTCTCCAGGAAACTCAGTTTTCACACTCTATGCTTAGTGCCCTTTGAGTGCCTAGGACTGAAATGATGCTTGGTGAGCATCCCACACAAACGAATGCTCCACATGCGGGTTTCACATGCCACCAACTCCACATTCTCAGGCAACTTCAGCGCCACAGCCGTTTTCAGATAGCCCTCAATGCAAAGGCTCTAGACGCAAATATTGGTGTGAGAGCTAATTCAATCAAGGAAACACTGCATGTTGGTGAAGGGCATATTGAAGAAGGATCAGCCGAGTGGTTCTTGTGGGAGAACAACTCCATTTGGCTCACTAACTTCACACACCATCAGGCTTCCAAGCAGCTCTCAAGGAAACTCAGTTTTCACACTCTATGCTTAGTGCCATTTGAGTGCATTATCTAGGAATGAACCTGGTAGAGCATCCCACACAAACGAATGCTCCACATGCGGGTTTCACATGCCACCAACTCCACATTCTCAGGCAACTTCAGCGCCACAGCCGTTTTCAGATAGCCCTCAATGCAAAGGCTCTAGACGCAAATATTGGTGTGAGAGCTAATTCAATCAAGGAAACACTGCATGTTGGTGAAGGGCATATTGAAGAAGGATCAGCCGAGTGGTTCTTGTGGGAGAACAACTCCATTTGGCTCACTAACTTCACACACCATCAGGCTTCCAAGCAGCTCTCAAGGAAACTCAGTTTTCACACTCTATGCTTAGTGCCCTTTGAGTGCATTATCTAGGAATGAACCTGGTAGAGCATCCCACACAAACGAATGCTCCACATGCGGGTTTCACATACCACCAACTCCACATTCTCAGGCAACTTCAGCGCCACAGCCGTTTTCAGATAGCCCTCAATGCAAAGGCTCTAGACGCAAATATTGGTGTGAGAGCTAATTCAATCAAGGAAACACTGCATGTTGGTGAAGGGCATATTGAAGAAGGATCAGCCGAGTGGTTCTTGTGGGAGAACAACTCCATTTGGCTCACTAACTTCACACACCATCAGGCTTCCAAGCAGCTCTCAAGGAAACTCAGTTTTCACACTCTATGCTTAGTGCCCTTTGAGTGCATTATCTAGGAATGAACCTGGGTGAGTATCCCACACAAACGAATGCTCCACATGCGGGTTTCACATGCCACCAACTCCACATTCTCAGGCAACTTCAGCGCCACAGCCGTTTTCAGATAGCCCTCAATGCAAAGGCTCTAGACGCAAATATTGGTGTGAGAGCTAATTCAATCAAGGAAACACTGCATGTTGGTGAAGGGCATATTGAAGAAGGATCAGCCGAGTGGTTCTTGTGGGAGAACAACTCCATTTGGCTCACTAACTTCACACACCATCAGGCTTCCAAGCAGCTCTCCAGGAAACTCAGTTTTCACACTCTATGCTTAGTGCCCTTTGAGTGCCTAGGACTGAAATGATGCTTGGTGAGCATCCCACACAAACGAATGCTCCACATGCGGGTTTCACATGCCACCAACTCCACATTCTCAGGCAACTTCAGCGCCACAGCCGTTTTCAGATAGCCCTCAATGCAAAGGCTCTAGACGCAAATATTGGTGTGAGAGCTAATTCAATCAAGGAAACACTGCATGTTGGTGAAGGGCATATTGAAGAAGGATCAGCCGAGTGGTTCTTGTGGGAGAACAACTCCATTTGGCTCACTAACTTCACACACCATCAGGCTTCCAAGCAGCTCTCCAGGAAACTCAGTTTTCACACTCTATGCTTAGTGCCCTTTGAGTGCCTAGGACTGAAATGATGCTTGGTGAGCATCCCACACAAACGAATGCTCCACATGCGGGTTTCACATGCCACCAACTCCACATTCTCAGGCAACTTCAGCGCCACAGCCGTTTTCAGATAGCCCTCAATGCAAAGGCTCTAGACGCAAATATTGGTGTGAGAGCTAATTCAATCAAGGAAACACTGCATGTTGGTGAAGGGCATATTGAAGAAGGATCAGCCGAGTGGTTCTTGTGGGAGAACAACTCCATTTGGCTCACTAACTTCACACACCATCAGGCTTCCAAGCAGCTCTCCAGGAAACTCAGTTTTCACACTCTATGCTTAGTGCCCTTTGAGTGCCTAGGACTGAAATGATGCTTGGTGAGCATCCCACACAAACGAATGCTCCACATGCGGGTTTCACATGCCACCAACTCCACATTCTCAGGCAACTTCAGCGCCACAGCCGTTTTCAGATAGCCCTCAATGCAAAGGCTCTAGACGCAAATATTGGTGTGAGAGCTAATTCAATCAAGGAAACACTGCATGTTGGTGAAGGGCATATTGAAGAAGGATCAGCCGAGTGGTTCTTGTGGGAGAACAACTCCATTTGGCTCACTAACTTCACACACCATCAGGCTTCCAAGCAGCTCTCCAGGAAACTCAGTTTTCACACTCTATGCTTAGTGCCCTTTGAGTGCCTAGGACTGAAATGATGCTTGGTGAGCATCCCACACAAACGAATGCTCCACATGCGGGTTTCACATGCCACCAACTCCACATTCTCAGGCAACTTCAGCGCCACAGCCGTTTTCAGATAGCCCTCAATGCAAAGGCTCTAGACGCAAATATTGGTGTGAGAGCTAATTCAATCAAGGAAACACTGCATGTTGGTGAAGGGCATATTGAAGAAGGATCAGCCGAGTGGTTCTTGTGGGAGAACAACTCCATTTGGCTCACTAACTTCACACACCATCAGGCTTCCAAGCAGCTCTCAAGGAAACTCAGTTTTCACACTCTATGCTTAGTGCCCTTTGAGTGCATTATCTAGGAATGAACCTGGGTGAGTATCCCACACAAACGAATGCTCCACATGCGGGTTTCACATGCCACCAACTCCACATTCTCAGGCAACTTCAGCGCCACAGCCGTTTTCAGATAGCCCTCAATGCAAAGGCTCTAGACGCAAATATTGGTGTGAGAGCTAATTCAATCAAGGAAACACTGCATGTTGGTGAAGGGCATATTGAAGAAGGATCAGCCGAGTGGTTCTTGTGGGAGAACAACTCCATTTGGCTCACTAACTTCACACACCATCAGGCTTCCAAGCAGCTCTCAAGGAAACTCAGTTTTCACACTCTATGCTTAGTGCCCTTTGAGTGCATTATCTAGGAATGAACCTGGTAGAGCATCCCACACAAACGAATGCTTCACATGCGGGTTTCACATGCCACCAACTCCACATTCTCAGGCAACTTCAGCGCCACAGCCGTTTTCAGATAGCCCTCAATGCAATGGCTCTAGACGCAAATATTGGTGTGAGAGCTAATTCAATCAAGGAAACACTGCATGTTGGTGAAGGGCATATTGAAGAAGGATCAGCCGAGTGGTTCTTGTGGGAGAACAACTCCATTTGGCTCACTAACTTCACACACCATCAGGCTTCCAAGCAGCTCTCAAGGAAACTCAGTTTTCACACTCTATGCTTAGTGCCCTTTGAGTGCATTATCTAGGAATGAACATGGTAGAGCATCCCACACAAACGAATGCTCCCCATGCGGGTTTCACATGCCACCAACTCCACATTCTCAGGCAACTTCAGCGCCACAGCCATTTTCAGATAACCCTCAATGCATAGGCTCTAGACGCAAATATTGGTGCGAGAGCTAATTCAATCAAGGAAACACTGCATGTTGGTGAAGGGCATATTGAAGAAGGATCAGCCGAGTGGTTCTTGTGGGAGAACAACTCCATTTGGCTCACTAACTTCACACACCATCAGGCTTCCAAGCAGCTCTCAAGGAAACTCAGTTTTCACACTCTATGCTTAGTGCCCTTTGAGTGCCTAGGACTGAAAGGAAGCTTGGTGAGCATCCCACACAAACGAATGCTCCACATGCGGGTTTCACATGCCACCAACTCCACATTCTCAGGCAACTTCAGCGCCACAGCCGTTTTCAGATAGCCCTCAATGCAAAGGCTCTAGACGCAAATATTGGTGTGAGAGCTAATTCAATCAAGGAAACACTGCATGTTGGTGAAGGGCATATTGAAGAAGGATCAGCCGAGTGGTTCTTGTGGGAGAACAACTCCATTTGGCTCACTAACTTCACACACCATCAGGCTTCCAAGCAGCTCTCAAGGAAACTCAGTTTTCACACTCTATGCTTAGTGCCCTTTGAGTGCCTAGGACTGAAATGAAGCTTGGTGAGCATCCCACACAAACGAATGCTCCACATGCGGGTTTCACATGCCACCAACTCCACATTCTCAGGCAACTTCAGCGCCACAGCCGTTTTCAGATAGCCCTCAATGCAAAGGCTCTAGACGCAAATCTTAGTGTGAGAGCTAATTCAATCAAGGAAACACTGCATGTTGGTGAAGGGCATATTGAAGAAGGATCAGCCGAGTGGTTCTTGTGGGAGAACAACTCCATTTGGCTCACTAACTTCACACACCATCAGGCTTCCAAGCAGCTCTCCAGGAAACTCAGTTTTCACACTCTATGCTTAGTGCCCTTTGAGTGCCTAGGACTGAAATGAAGCTTGGTGAGCATCCCACACAAACGAATGCTCCACATGCGGGTTTCACATGCCACCAACTCCACATTCTCAGGCAACTTCAGCGATACAGCTGTTTTCATATAGCCCTCAATGCAAAGGTTCTAGACGCAAATATTGGTGTGAGAGCTAATTCAATCAAGGAAACACTGCATGTTGGTGAAGGGCATATTGAAGAAGGATCAGCCGAGTGGTTCTTGTGGGAGAACAACTCCATTTGGCTCACTAACTTCACACACCATCAGGCTTCCAAGCAGCTCTCCAGGAATCTCAGTTTTCACACTCTATGCTTAGTGCCCTTTGAGTGCATTATCTAGGAATGAACCTGGTAGAGCATCGCACACAAACGAATGCTCCACATGCGGGTTTCACATGCCACCAACTCCACATTCTCAGGCAACTTCAGCGCCACAGCCGTTTTCAGATAGCCCTCAATGCAAAGGCTCTAGACGCAAATATTGGTGTGAGAGCTAATTCAATCAAGGAAGCACTGCATGTTGGTGAAGGGCATATTGAAGAAGGATCAGCCGAGTGGTTCTTGTGGGAGCACAACTACATTTGGCTCACTAACTTCACACACCATCAGGCTTCCAAGCAGCTCTCAAGGAAACTCAGTTTTCACACTCTATGCCTAGTGCCCTTTGAGTGCATTATCTAGGAATGAACCTGGTAGAACATCCACAGAAACGAATGCTCCACATGCGGGTTTCACATGCCACCAACTCCACATTCTCAGGCAACTTCAGCGCCACAGCCGTTTTCAGATAGCCCTCAATGCAAAGGCTCTAGACGCAAATATTGGTGTGAGAGCTAATTCAATCAAGGAAGCACTGCATGTTGGTGAAGGGCATATTGAAGAAGGATCAGCCGAGTGGTTCTTGTGGGAGCACAACTCCATTTGGCTCACTAACTTCACACACCATCAGGCTTCCAAGCAGCTCTCAAGGAAACTCAGTTTTCACACTCTATGCTTAGTGCCCTTTGAGTGCCTAGGACTGAAATGAAGCTTGGTGAGCATCCTACACAAACGAATGCTCCACATGCGGGTTTCATATGCCACCAACTCCACATTCTCAGGCAACTTCAGCGCCACAGCCATTTTCAGATAGCCCTCAATGCAAAGGCTCTAGACGCAAATATTGGTGTGAGAGCTAATTCAATCAAGGAAACAGTGCATGTTGGTGAAGGGCATATTGAAGAAGGATCAGCAGAGTGGTTCTTGTGGGAGAACAACTCCATTTGGCTCACTAACTTCACACACCATCAGGCTTCCAAGCAGCTCTCAAGGAAACTCAGTTTTCACACTCTATGCTTAGTGCCCTTTGAGTGCCTAGGACACTGAAATGAAGCTTGGTGAGCGTCCTACACAAACGAATGCTCCAAATGCGGGTTTCACATGCCACCAACTCCACATTCTCAGGCAACTTCAGCGCCACAGCCGTTTTCAGATAGCCCTCAATGCAAAGGTTCTAGACGCAAATATTGGTGTGAGAGCTAATTCAATCAAGGAAACAGTGCATGTTGGTGAAGGGCATATTGAAGAAGGATCAGCCGAGTGGTTCTTTTGGGAGAACAACTCCATTTGGCTCACTAACTTCACACACCATCAGGCTTCCAAGCAGCTCTCAAGGAAACTCAGTGTTCACACTCTATGCTTAGTGCCCTTTGAGTGCATTATCTAGGAATGAACCTGGTAGAGCATCGCACACAAACGAATGCTCCACATGCGGGTTTCACATGCCACCAACTCCACATTCTCAGGCAACTTCAGCGCCACAGCCGTTTTCAGATAGCCCTCAATGCAAAGGCTCTAGATGCAAATATTGGTGCGAGAGCTAATTCAATCAAGGAAACACTGCATGTTGGTGAAGGGCATATTGAAGAAGGATCAGCCGAGTGGTTCTTGTGGGAGAACAACTCCATTTGGCTCACTAACTTCACACACCATCAGGCTTCCAAGCAGCTCTCAAGGAAACTCAGTTTTCACACTCTATGCTTAGTGCCCTTTGAGTGCATTATCTAGGAATGAACCTGGTAGAACATCCCACACAAACGAATGCTCCACATGCGGGTTTCACATGCCACCAACTCCACATTCTCAGGCAACTTCAGCGCCACAGCCGTTTTCAGATAGGCCCTCAATACAAAGGACCTAGACGCAAAATATTGGTGCGAGAGCTAATTCAATCAAGGAAACACTGCATGTTGGTGAAGGGCATATTGAAGAAGGATCAGCCGAGTGGTTCTTGTGGGAGAACAACTCCATTTGGCTCACTAACTTCACGACACCATCAGGCTTCCAAGGCAGCTCTCAAGGAAACTCAGTTTTCACACTCTATGCTTAGTGCCCTTTGAGTGCCTAGGACTGAAATGAGCTTGGTGAGCATCCCACACAAACGAATGCTCCACATGCGGGTTTCACATGCCACCAACTCCACATTCTCAGGCAACTTCAGCGCCACAGCCGTTTTCAGATAGCCCTCAATGCAAAGGCTCTAGACGCAAATATTGGTGTGAGAGCTAATTCAATCAAGGAAAACACTGCATGTTGGTGAAGGGCATATTGAAGAAGGATCAGCCGAGTGGTTCTTGTGGGAGAACAACTCCATTTGGCTCACTAACTTCACACACCATCAGGCTTCCAAGCAGCTCTCAAGGAAACTCAGTTTTCACACTCTATGCTTAGTGCCATTTGAGTGCATTATCTAGGAATGAACCTGGTAGAGCATCCCACACAAACGAATGCTCCACATGCGGGTTTCACATGCCACCAACTCCACATTCTCAGGCAACTTCAGCGCCACAGCCGTTTTCAGATAGCCCTCAATGCAAAGGCTCTAGACGCAAATATTGGTGTGAGAGCTATTCAATCAAGGAAACACTGCATGTGGTGAAGGGCATATTGAAGAAGGATCAGCCGAGTGGTTCTTGTGGGAGAACAACTCATTTGGCTCACTAACTTCACACACCATCAGCTTCCAAGCAGCTCTCAAGGAAACTCAGTTTTCACACTCTATGCTTAGTGCCCTTTGAGTGCATTATCTAGGATGAACCTGGTAGAGCATCCCACACAAACGAATGCTCCACATGCGGGTTTCACATGCCACCAACTCCACATTCTCAGGCAACTTCAGCGCCACAGCCGTTTTCAGATAGCCCTCAATGCAAAGGCTCTAGACGCAAATATGGTGTGAGAGCTAATTCAATCAAGGAAACACTGCATGTTGGTGAAGGGCATATTGAAGAAGGATCAGCCGAGTGTTCTTGTGGGAGAACAACTCCATTTGGCTCACTAACTTCACACACCATCAGGCTTCCAAGCAGCTCTCAAGGAAACTCAGTTTTCACACTCTATGCTTAGTGCCCTTTGAGTGCCTAGGACTGAAATGAAGCTTGGTAGAGCATCCCACACAAACGAATGCTCCACATGCGGGTTTCACATGCCACCAACTCCACATTCACAGGCAACTTCAGCGCCACAGCCGTTTTCAGATAGCCCTCAATGCAAAGGCTCTAGACGCAAATATTGGTGTGAGAGCTAATTCAATCAAGGAAACACTGCATGTTGGTGAAGGGGCATATTGAAGAAGGATCAGCCGAGTGGTTCTTGTGGGAGAACAACTCCATTTGGCTCACTAACTTCACACACCATCAGGCTTCCAAGCAGCTCTCAAGGAAACTCAGTTTTCACACTCTATGCTTAGTGCCCTTTGAGTGCCTAGGACTGAAATGAAGCTTGGTGAGCATCCCACACAAACGAATGCTCCACATGCGGTTTCCATGCCACCAACTCCACATTCTCAGGCAACTTCAGCGCCACAGCCGTTTTCAGATAGCCCTCAATGCAAAGGCTCTAGACGCAAATATTAGTGTGAGAGCTATTCAATCAAGGAAACACTGCATGTTGGTGAAGGGCATATTGAAGAAGGATCAGCCGAGTGGTTCTTGTGGAGAACAACTCCATTTGGCTCACTAACTTCACACACCCATCAGGCTTCCAAGCAGCTCTCAAGGAAACTCAGTTTCACACTCTATGCTTAGTGCCCTTTGAGTGCCTAGGACTGAAATGAAGCTTGGAGAGCATCCCACACAAACGAATGCTCCACATGCGGGTTTCACATGCCACCAATCCACATTCTCAGGCAACTTCAGCGCCACAGCTGTTTTCATATAGCCCTCAATGCAAAGGTTCTAGATGCAAATATTGGTGTGAGAGCTAATTCAATCAAGGAAACACTGCATGTTGGTGAAGGCATATTGAAGAAGGATCAGCCGAGTGGTTCTTGTGGGAGAACAACTCCATTTGGCTCACTAACTTCACACACCATCAGGCTTCCAAGCAGCTCTCCAGGAAACTCAGTTTTCACACTCTATGCTTAGTGCCCCTTTGAGTGCATTATCTAGGAATGAACTGGTAGAGCATCCCACACAAACGAATGCTCCACATGCGGGTTCACATGCCACCAACTCCACATTCTCAGGCAACTTCAGCGCCACAGCCGTTTTCAGATAGCCCTCAATGCAAAGGCTCTAGACGCAAATATTGGTGTGAGAGCTAATTCAATCAAGAAGCACTGCATGTTGGTGAAGGGCATATTGAAGAAGATCAGCCGAGTGGTTCTTGTGGGAGCACAACTACATTTGGCTCACTAACTTCACACACCATCAGGCTTCCAAGCAGCTCTCAAGGAAACTCAGTTTTCACACTCTATGCCTAGTGCCCCTTTGAGTGCATTATCTAGGAATGAACCTGGTAGAACATCCACAGAAACGAATGCTCCACATGCGGGTTTCACATGCCACCAACTCCACATTCTCAGGCAACTTCAGCGCCACAGCCGTTTTCAGATAGCCCTCAATGCAAAGGCTCTAGACGCAAATATTGGTGTGAGAGCTAATTCAATCAAGGAAACACTGCATGTTGGTGAAGGGCATATTGAAGAAGGATCAGCCGAGTGGTTCTTGTGGGAGCACAACTCCATTTGGCTCACTAACTCACACACCATCAGCTTCCAAGCAGCTCTCAAGGAAACTCAGTTTCACACTCTATGCTTAGTGCCCTTTGAGTGCCTAGGACTGAAATGAAGCTTGGTGAGCATCCTACACAAACGAATGCTCCACATGCGGGTTTCATATGCCACCAACTCCACATTCTCAGGCAACTTCAGCGCCACAGCCATTTTTCAGATAGCCCTCAATGCAAAGGCTCTAGACGCAAATATTGGTGTGAGAGGCTAATTCAATCAAGGAAACAGTGCATGTTGGTGAAGGGCATATTGAAGAAGGATCAGCAGAGTGGTTCTTGTGGGAGAACAACTCCATTTGGCTCACTAACTTCACACACCATCAGGCTTCCAAGCAGCTCTCAGGAAACTCAGTTTTCACACTCTATGCTTAGTGCCCTTTGAGTGCCTAGGACACAGAATGAAGCTTGGTGAGCGTCCTACACAAACGAATGCTCCACATGCGGGTTTCACATGCCACCAACTCCACATTCTCAGGCAACTTCAGCGCCACAGCCGTTTCAGATAGCCCTCAATGCAAAGGCTCTAGACGCAAATATTGTGTGAGAGCTAATTCAATCAAGGAAACAGTGCATGTTGTGAAGGGCATATTGAAGAAGGATCAGCCGAGTGGTTCTTTTGGAGAACAACTCCATTTGGCTCACTAACTTCACACACCATCAGGCTTCAAGCAGCTCTCAGGAATCTCAGTGTTCACACTCTATGCTTAGTGCCCTTTGAGTGCATTATCTAGGAATGAACCTGGTAGAGCATCGCACACAAACGAATGCTCCACATGCGGGTTCACATGCCACCAACTCCACATTCTCAGGCAACTTCAGCGCACAGCCGTTTTCAGATAGCCCTCAATGCAAGGCTCGAGATGCAAATATTGTGCGAGAGCTAATTCAATCAAGGAAACACTGCATGTTGGTGAAGGGCTATTGAAGAAGGATCAGCCGCGTGGTTCTTGTGGAGAACAACTCATTTGGCTCACTAACTTCACACACCATCAGGCTTCCAAGCAGCTCTCAAGGAAACTCAGTTTTCACACTCTATGCTTAGTGCCCTTTGAGTGCATTATCTAGGAATGAACCTGGTAGAACATCCCACACAAACGAATGCTCCACATGCGGTTTCACATGCCACCAACTCCACATTCTCAGGCAACTTCAGCGCCACAGCCGTTTTCAGATAGCCCTCAATACAAAGGACCTAGACGCAAATATTGGTGCGAGAGCTAATTCAATCAAGGAAACACTGCATGTTGGTGAAGGGCATATTGAAGAAGGATCAGCCGAGTGGTTCTTGTGGAGAACAACTCCATTTGGCTCACTAACTTCACACACCATCAGGCTCCAAGCAGCTCTCAAGGAACTCAGTTTTCCACACTCTATGCTAGTGCCCTTTGAGTGCCTAGGACTGAAAATGATGCTTGGTGAGCATCCCACACAAACGAATGCTCCACATGCGGGTTTCACATGCCACCAACTCCACATTCTCAGGCAACTTCAGCGCCACAGCCGTTTTCAGATAGCCCTCAATGCAAAGGCTCTAGACGCAAATATGGTGTGAGAGCTAATTCAATCAAGGAAACACTGCATGTTGGTGAAGGGCATATTGAAGAAGGATCAGCGAGTGGTTCTTGTGGGAGAACAACTCCATTTGGCTCACTAACTTCACACACCATCAGGCTTCCAAGCAGCTCTCAAGGAAACTCAGTTTTCACACTCTATGATTAGTGCCCTTTGAGTGCCTAGGACACTGAATGAAGCTGGTGAGCGTCCTACACAAACGAATGCTCCAAATGCGGGTTTCACATGCCACCAACTCCACATTCTCAGGCAACTTCAGCGCCACAGCCGTTTTCAGATAGCCCTCAATGCAAAGGTTCTAGACGCAAATATTGGTGTGAGAGCTAATTCAATCAAGGAAAACAGTGCATGTTGGTGAAGGGCATATTGAAGAAGGATCAGCCGAGTGGTTCTTTTGGGAGAACAACTCCATTTGGCTCACTAACTTCACACACCATCAGGCTTCCAAGCAGCTCTCAAGGAAACTCAGTGTTCACACTCTATGCTTAGTGCCCTTTGAGTGCATTATCTAGGAATGAACTCTGGTAGAGCATCGCACACAAACGAATGCTCCACATGCGGGTTTCACATGCCACCAACTCCACATTCTCAGGCAACTTCAGCGCCACAGCCGTTTTCAGATAGCCCTCAATGCAAAGGGCTCTAGATGCAAATATTGGTGCGAGAGCTAATTCAATCAAGGAAACACTGCATGTTGGTGAAGGGCATATTGAAGAAGGATCAGCCGAGTGTTCTTGTGGAGAACAACTCCATTTGGCTCACTAACTTCACACACCATCAGGCTTCCAAGCAGCTCTCAAGGAAACTCAGTTTTCACACTCTATGCTTAGTGCCCTTTGAGTGCATTATCTAGGAATGAACCTGGTAGAGCATCCCACACAAACGAATGCTCCACATGCGGGTTTCACATGCCACCAACTCCACATTCTCAGGCAACTTCAGCGCCACAGCCGTTTTCAGATAGCCCTCAATGCAAAGGCTCTAGACGCAAATATTGGTGTGAGAGCTAATTCAATCAAGGAAACACTGCATGTTGGTGAAGGGCATATTGAAGAAGGATCAGCCGAGTGGTTCTTGTGGGAGAACACCTCCATTTGGCTCACTAACTTCACACACCATCAGGCTTCCAAGCAGCTCTCAAGGAAACTCAGTTTTCACACTCTATGCTTAGTGCCCTTTGAGTGCCTAGGACTGAAATGAAGCTTGGTAGAGCATCCCACACAAACGAATGCTCCACATGCGGGTTTCACATGCCACCAACTCCACATTCACAGGCAACTTCAGCGCCACAGCCGTTTTCAGATAGCCCTCATGCAAAGGCTCTAGACGCAAATATTGGTGTGAGAGCTAATTCAATCAAGGAAACACTGCATGTTGGTGAAGGGCATATTGAAGAAGGATCAGCCGAGTGGTTCTTGTGGGAGAACAACTCCATTTGGCTCACTAACTTCACACACCATCAGGCTTCCAAGCAGCTCTCAAGAAACTCAGTTTTCACACTCTATGCTTAGTGCCCTTTGAGTGCCTAGGACTGAAATGAAGCTTGGTGAGCATCCCACACAAACGAATGCTCCACATGCGGGTTTCACATGCCACCAACTCCACATTCTCAGGCAACTTCAGCGCCACAGCCGTTTTCAGATAGCCCTCAATGCAAAGGCTCTAGACGCAAATATTAGTGTGAGAGCTAATTCAATCAAGGAAACACTGCATGTTGGTGAAGGGCATATTGATGAGGATCAGCCGAGTGGTTCTTGTGGGAGAACAACTCCATTTGGCTCACTAACTTCACACACCATCAGGCTTCAAGCAGCTCTCAAGGAAACTCAGTTTTCACACTCTATGCTTAGTGCCCTTTGAGTGCCTAGGACTGAAATGAAGCTTGGTGAGCATCCCACACAAACGAATGCTCCACATGCGGGTTTCACATGCCACCAACTCCACATTCTCAGGCAACTTCAGCGCCACAGCTGTTTTCATATAGCCCTCAATGCAAAGGTTCTAGATGCAAATATTGGTGTGAGAGCTAATTCAATCAAGGAAACACTGCATGTTGGTGAAGGGCATATTGAAGAAGGATCAGCCGAGTGGTTCTTGTGGGAGAACAACTCCATTTGGCTCACTAACTTCACACACCATCAGGCTTCCAAGCAGCTCTCCAGGAAACTCAGTTTTCACACTCTATGCTTAGTGCCCTTTGAGTGCATTATCTAGGAATGAACCTGGTAGAGCATCCCACACAAACGAATGCTCCACATGCGGGTTTCACATGCCACCAACTCCACATTCTCAGGCAACTTCAGCGCCACAGCCGTTTCAGATAGCCCTCAATGCAAAGGCTCTAGACGCAAATATTGGTGTGAGAGCTAATTCAATCAAGGAAGCACTGCATGTTGGTGAAGGGCATATTGAAGAAGGATCAGCCGAGTGGTTCTTGTGGGAGCACAACTACATTTGGCTCACTAACTTCACACACCATCAGGCTCCAAGCAGCTCTCAAGGAAACTCAGTTTTCACACTCTATGCCTAGTGCCCTTTGAGTGCATTATCTAGAATGAACCTGGTAGAACATCACAGAAACGAATGCTCCACATGCGGGTTTCACATGCCACCAACTCACATTCTCAGGCAACTTCAGCGCCACAGCCGTTTTCAGATAGCCCTCAATGCAAAGGCTCTAGACGCAAATATTGGTGTGAGAGCTAATTCAATCAAGGAAACACTGCATGTTGGTGAAGGGCATATTGAAGAAGGATCAGCCGAGTGGTTCTTGTGGAGCACAACTCCATTTGGCTCACTAACTTCACACACCATCAGGCTTCCAAGCAGCTCTCAAGGAACCTCAGTTTTCACAACTCTATGCTTAGTGCCCTTTGAGTGCCTAGGACTGAAATGAAGCTTGGTGAGCATCCTACACAAACGAATGCTCCACATGCGGGTTTCATATGCCACCAACTCCACATTCTCAGGCAACTTCAGCGCCACAGCCATTTTCAGATAGCCCTCAATGCAAAGGCTCTAGACGCAAATATTGGTGTGAGAGCTAATTCAATCAAGGAAACAGTGCATGTTGGTGAAGGGCATATTGAAGAAGGATCAGCAGAGTGGTTCTTGTGGAGAACAACTCCATTTGGCTCACTAACTTCACACACATCAGGCTTCAAGCAGCTCTCAGGAAACTCAGTTTTCACACTCTATGCTTAGTGCCCTATGAGTGCCTAGGACACAGAAATGAAGCTTGGTGAGCGTCCTACACAAACGAATGCTCCACATGCGGGTTTCACATGCCACCAACTCCACATTCTCAGGCAACTTCAGCGCCACAGCCGTTTTCAGATAGCCCTCAATGCAAAGGCTCTAGACGCAAATATTGGTGTGAGAGCTAATTCAATCAGGAAACAGTGCATGTTGGTGAAGGGCATATTGAAGAAGGATCAGCCGAGTGGTTCTTTTGGGAGAACAACTCCATTTGGCTCACTAACTTCACACACCATCAGGCTTCCCAAGCAGCTCTCCAGGAATCTCAGTGTTCACACTCTATGCTTAGTGCCCTTTGAGTGCATTATCTAGGAATGAACCTGGTAGAGCATCGCACACAAACGAATGCTCCACATGCGGGTTTCACATGCCACCAACTCCACATTCTCAGGCAACTTCAGCGCCACAGCCGTTTTCAGATAGCCCTCAATGCAAAGGCTCGAGATGCAAATATTGGTGCGAGAGCTAATTCAATCAAGGAAACACTGCATGTTGGTGAAGGGCATATTGAAGAAGGAGCAGCCGAGTGGTTCTTGTGGGAGAACAACTCCATTTGGCTCACTAACTTCACACACCATCAGGCTTCCAAGCAGCTCTCAAGAAACTCAGTTTTCACACTCTATGCTTAGTGCCCTTGAGTGCATTATCTAGGAATGAACCTGGTAGAACATCCCACACAAACGAATGCTCCACATGCGGGTTTCACATGCCACCACTCCACATTCTCAGGCAACTTCAGCCGCCACAGCCGTTTTCAGATAGCCCTCAATACAAAGGACCTAGACGCAAATATTGGTGCGAGAGCTAATTCAATCAAGGAAACACTGCATGTTGGTGAAGGGCATATTGAAGAAGATCAGCCGAGTGGTTCCTTGTGGGAGAACAACTCCATTTGGCTCACTAACTTCACACACCATCAGGCTTCCAAGCAGCTCTCAAGGAAACTCAGTTTTCACACTCTATGCTTAGTGCCCTTTGAGTGCCTAGGACTGAAATGATGCTTGGTGAGCATCCCACACAAACGAATGCTCCACATGCGGGTTTCACATGCCACCAACTCCACATTCTCAGGCAACTTCAGCGCCACAGCCGTTTTCAGATAGCCCTCAATGCAAAGGCTCTAGACGCAAATATTGGTGTGAGAGCTAATTCATCAAGGAAACACTGCATGTTGGTGAAGGGCATATTGAAGAAGGATCAGCCGAGTGGTCTTGTGGGAGAACAACTCCATTTGGCTCACTAACTTCACACACCATCAGGCTTCCAAGCAGCTCTCAAGGAAACTCAGTTTTCACACTCTATGATAGTGCCCTTTGATTGCCTAGACACTGAAATGAAGCTTGGTGAGCGTCCTACACAAACGAATGCTCCAAATGCGGGTTTCACATGCCACCAACTCCACATTCTCAGGCAACTTCAGCGCCACAGCCGTTTCAGATAGCCTCAATGCAAAGGTTCTAGACGCAAATATTGGTGTGAGAGCTAATTCAATCAAGGAAACAGTGCATGTTGGTGAAGGGCATATTGAAGAAGGATCAGCCGAGTGGTTCTTTTGGGAGAACAACTCCATTTGGCTCACTAACTTCACACACCATCAGGCTTCCAAGCAGCTCTCAAGAAACTCAGTGTTCACACTCTATGCTTAGTGCCCTTTGAGTGCATTATCTAGGATGAACCTGGTAGAGCATCGCACACAAACGAATGCTCACATGCGGGTTTCACATGCCACCAACTCCACATTCTCAGGCAACTTCAGCGCCACAGCCCGTTTTCAGATAGCCCTCAATGCAAAGGCTCTAGATGCAAATATTGGTGCGAGAGCTAATTCAATCAAGGAAACACTGCATGTTGGTGAAGGGCATATTGAAGAAGGATCAGCCGAGTGGTTCTTGTGGGAGAACAACTCCATTTGGCTCACTAACTTCACACACCATCAGGCTTCCAGCAGCTCTCAAGGAAACTCAGTTTTCACACTCTATGCCTTAGTGCCCTTTGAGTGCATTATCTAGGAATGAACCTGGTAGAACATCCCACACAAACGAATGCTCCACATGCGGGTTTCACATGCCACCAACTCCACATTCTCAGGCAACTTCAGCGCCACAGCCGTTTTCAGATAGCCCTCAATACAAAGGACCTAGACGCAAATATTGGTGCGAGAGCTAATTCAATCAAGGAACACTGCATGTTGGTGAAGGGCATATTGAAGAAGGATCAGCCGAGTGGTTCTTGTGGGAGAACAACTCCATTTGGCTCACTAACTTCACACACCATCAGGCTTCCAAGCAGCTCTCAAGGAAACTCAGTTTTCACACTCTATGCTTAGTGCCCTTTGAGTGCCTAGGACTGAAATGATGCTTGGTGAGCATCCCACACAAACGAATGCTCCACATGCCGGGTTTCACATGCCACCAACTCCACATTCTCAGGCAACTTCAGCGCCACAGCCGTTTCAGATAGCCCTCAATGCAAGGCTCTAGACGCAAATATTGGTGTGAGAGCTAATTCAATCAAGGAAACACTGCATGTTGGTGAAGGGCATATTGAAGAAGGATCAGCCGAGTGGTTCTTGTGGGAGAACAACTCCATTTGGCTCACTAACTTCACACACCATCAGGCTTCCAAGCAGCTCTCAAGGAAACTCAGTTTTCACACTCTATGCTTAGTGCCTTTGAGTGCATTATCTAGGAATGAACCTGGTAGAGCATCCCACACAAACGAATGCTCCACATGCGGGTTTCACATGCCACCAACTCCACATTCTCAGGCAACTTCAGGCCCACAGCCGTTTCAGATAGCCCTCAATGCAAAGGCTCTAGACGCAAATATTGGTGTGAGAGCTAATTCAATCAAGGAAACACTGCATGTTGGTGAAGGGCATATTGAAGAAGGATCAGCCGAGTGGTTCTTGTGGGAGAACAACTCCATTTGGCTCACTAACTTCACACACCATCAGGCTTCCAAGCAGCTCTCAAGGAAACTCAGTTTCACACTCTATGCTTAGTGCCCTTGAGTGCATTATCTAGGAATGACCTGGTAGAGCATCCACACAAACGAATGCTCCACATGCGGGTTTCACATGCCACCAACTCCACATTCTCAGGCAACTTCAGCGCCACAGCCGTTTTCAGATAGCCCTCAATGCAAAGGCTCTAGACGCAAATATTGGTGTGAGAGCTAATTCAATCAAGGAAACACTGCATGTTGGTGAAGGGCATATTGAAGAAGGATCAGCCGAGTGGTTCTTGTGGAGAACAACTCCATTTGGCTCACTAACTTCACACACCCATCAGGCTTCAAGCAGCTCTCAAGGAAACTCAGTTTCACACTCTATGCTTAGTGCCCTTTGAGTGCCTAGGACTGAAATGAAGCTTGGTGAGCATCCCACACAAACGAAATGCTCCACATGCGGGTTTCACATGCCACCAACTCCACATTCACAGGCAACTTCAGCGCCACAGCCGTTTCAGATAGCCCTCAATGCAAAGGCTCTAGACGCAAATATTGTGTGAGAGCTAATTCAATCAAGGAAACACTGCATGTTGGTGAAGGGCATATTGAAGAAGGATCAGCCGAGTGGTTCTTGTGGAGAACAACTCATTTGGCTCACTAACTTCAACACACCATCAGGCTTCCAAGCAGCTCTCAAGGAAACTCAGTTTTCACACTCTATGCTTAGTGCCCTTTGAGTGCCTAGGACTGAAATGAAGCTTGGTGAGCATCCCACACAAACGAATGCTCCACATGCGGGTTTCACATGCCACCAACTCCACATTCTCAGGCAACTTCAGCGCCACAGCCGTTTTCAGATAGCCCTCAATGCAAAGGCTCTAGACGCAAATATTAGTGTGAGAGCTAATTCAATCAAGGAAACACTGCATGTTGGTGAAGGGCATATTGAAGAAGGATCAGCCGAGTGGTTCTTGTGGGAGAACAACTCCATTTGGCTCACTAACTTCACACACCATCAGGCTTCCAAGCAGCTCTCAAGGAAACTCAGTTTTCACACTCTATGCTTAGTGCCCTTTGAGTGCCTAGACTGAAATGAAGCTTGGTGAGCATCCCACACAAACGAATGCTCCACATGCGGGTTTCACATGCCACCAACTCCACATTCTCAGGCAACTTCAGCGCCACAGCTGTTTTCATATAGCCCTCAATGCAAAGGTTCTAGACGCAAATATTGGTGTGAGAGCTAATTCAATCAAGGAAACACTGCATGTTGGTGAAGGGCATATTGAAGAAGGATCAGCCGAGTGGTTTCTTGTGGGAGAACAACTCCATTTGCTCACTACTTCACAACACCATCAGGCTTCCAAGCAGCTCTCCAGGAAACTCAGTTTTCACACTCTAAGCTTAGTGCCCTTTGAGTGCATTATCTAGGAATGAACCTCGGTAGAGCATCGCACACAAACGAATGC
>NW_026701454.1:0-35574 GCF_030435755.1 Ochotona princeps | reverse complement strand
TAAACGGTTCTGGCGCTGGAGTTGCCTGTCAATGTGGAGTTGGTGGCATGTGAAACCCGCATGTGGAGCATTCGTTTGTGTGGGATGCTCACCAAGCTTCATTTCAGTCCTAGTCACTCAAAGGGCACTAAGCATAGAGTGTGAAAACTGAGTTTCCTTGAGAGCTGCTTGGAAGCCTGATGGTGTGTGAAGTTAGTGAGCCAAATGGAGTTGTTCTCCCACAAGAACCACTCGGCTGATCCTTCTTCAATATGCCCTTCACCAACATGCAGTGTTTCCTTGATTGAATTAGCTCTCACACCAATATTTGTTTCTAGAGCCTTTGCATTGAGGGCTATCAGAAAACGGCTGTGGCGCTGAAGTTGCCTGTCAATGTGAAGTTGGTGGCATGTGAAACCCGCATGTGGAGCATTCGTTTGTGTGGGATGCTCTACCAGGTTCATTCCTAGATAATGCAGTGAAAGGGCACTAAGCATAGAGTGTGAAAACTGAGTTTCCTTGAGAGCTGCTTGGAAGCCTGATGGTGTGTGAAGTTAGTGAGCCAAATGGAGTTGTTCTCCCACAAGAACCACTCGGCTGATCCTTCTTCAATATTCCCTTCACCAACATACAGTGTTTCCTTGATTGAATTAGCTCTCCCACCAATATTTGAGTCTAGAGCCTTTGCATTGAGGGCTATCTGAAAAAAGCTGTGGCGCTGAAGTTGCCTGTGAATGTGGAGTTGGTGGCATGTGAAACCCGCATGTGGAGCATTCGTTTGTTTGGGATGTTCTACCAGGTTCATTCCTAGATAATGCACTCAAAGGGCACTAAGCATAGAGTGTGAAAACTGAGTTTCCTTGAGAGCTGCTTGGAAGCCTGATGGTGTGTGAAGTTAGTGAGCCAAATGGAGTTGTTCTCCCACAAGAACCACTCGGCTGATCCTTCTTCAATATGCCCTTCACCAACATGCAGTGTTTCCTTGATTGAATTAGCTCTCACACCAATATTTGCGTCTAGAGCCTTTGCATTGAGGGCTATCTGAAAACGGCTGTGGCGCTCAAGTTGCCTGTGAATGTGGAGTTGGTGGCATGTGAAACCCGCATGTGGAGCATTCGTTTGTGTGGGATGCTCACCAAGCTTCATTTCAGTCCTAGGCACTCAAAGGGCACTAAGCATAGAGTGTGAAAACTGAGTTTCCTTGAGAGCTGCTTGGAAGCCTGATGGTGTGTGAAGTTAGTGAGCCAAATGGAGTTGTTCTCCCACAAGAACCACTCGGCTGATCCTTCTTCAATATGCCCTTCACCAACATGCAGTGTTTCCTTGATTGAATTAGCTCTCACACCAATATATGCATCTAAAGCCTTTGCATTGAGGGCTATCTGAAAACGGCTGTGGCGCTGAAGTTGCCTGTGAATGTGGAGTTGCTGGCATGTGAAACCCGCATGTGGAGCATTCGTTTGTGTGGGATGCTCACCAAGCTTCATTTCAGTCATAGACACTCAAAGGGCACTAAGCATAGAGTGTGAAAACTGAGTTTCCTTGAGAGCTGCTTGGAAGCCTGATGGTGTGTGAAGTTAGTGAGCCAAATGGAGTTGTTCTCCCACAAGAACCACTCGGCTGATGCTTCTTCAATATGCCCTTCACCAACATGCAGTGTTTCCTTGATTGAATTAGCTCTCACACCAATATTTGCGTCTAGAGCCTTTGCATTGATTGCTATCTGAAAACGGCTGTGGCGCTGAAGTTGCCTGAGAATGTGGAGTTGGTGGCATGTGAAACCCGCATGTGGAGCATTCGTTTGTGTGGGATGCTCTACCAGGTTCATTCCTAGATAATGCACTCAAAGGGCACTAAGCATAGAGTGTGAAAACTGAGTTTCCTTGAGAGCTGCTTGGAAGCCTGATGGTGTGTGAAGTTAGTGAGCCAAATAGAGTTGTTCTCCCACAAGAACGACTCGGGTGATCCTTCTTCAATATGCCCTTCACCAACATGCAGTGTTTCCTTGATTGAATTAGCTCTCACACAATATTTGCGTCTAGAGCCTTTGCCTTGAGGGCTATCTGAAAACGGCTGTGGCGCTGAAGTTGCCTGTGAATGTGGAGTTGGTGGCATGTGAAACCCGCATGTGGAGCATTCGTTTGTGTGGGATGCTCTACCAGGTTCATTCCTAGATAATGCACTCAAAGGGCACTAAGCATAGAGTGTGAAAACTGAGTTTCCTTGAGAGCTGCTTGGAAGCCTGATGGTGTGTGAAGTTAGTGAGCCAAATGGAGTTGTTCTCCCACAAGAACCACTCGGCTGATCCTTCTTCAATATGCCCTTCATCAACATGCAGTGTTTCCTTGATTGAATTAACTCTCACACCAATATTTGCCCCTAGAGCCTTTGCCTTGAGGGCTATCTGAAAACGGCTGTGGCGCTGAAGTTGCCTGTGAATGTGGAGTTGGTGGCATGTGAAACCCGCATGTGGAGCATTCGTTTGTGTGGGATGCTCTACCAGGTTCATTCCTAGATAATGCACTCAAAGGGCACTAAGCATAGAGTGTGAAAACTGAGTTTCCTTGAGAGCTGCTTGGAAGCCTGATGGTGTGTGGAGTTAGTGAGCCAAATAGAGTTGTTCTCCCACAAGAACCACTCGGCTGATCATTCTTCAATATGCCCTTCACCAACATGCAGTGTTTCCTTGATTGAATTAGCTCTCACAACAATATTTGCGTCTAGAGCCTTTGCATTGAGGGCTATCTGAAAACGGCTGTGGCTCTGAAATTGCCTGTGAATGTGGAGTTGGTGGCATGTGAAACCCGCATGTGGAGCATTCGTTTGTGTGGGATGCTCACCAAGCTTCATTTCAGTCCTAGGTACTCAAAGGGCACTAAGCATAGAGTGTGAAAACTGAGTTTTCTTGAGAGCTGCTTGGAAGCCTGATGGTGTGTGAAGTTAGTGAGCCAAATGGAGTTGTTCTCCCACAAGAACCACTCGGCTGATCCTTCTTCAATATGCCCTTCACCAACATGCAGTGTTTCCTTGATTGAATTAGCTCTCACACCAATATTTGCGTCTAGAGCCTTTGCATTGAGGGCTATCTGAAAACGGCTGTGGCGCTGAAGTTGCCTGAGAATGTGGAGATGGTGGCATGTGAAACCCGCATGTGGAGCATTCGTTTGTGTGGGATGCTCTACCAGGTTCATTCCTAGATAATGCACTCAAAGGGCACTAAGCATAGAGTGTGAAAACTGAGTTTCCTTGAGAGCTGCTTGGAAGCCTGATGGTGTGTGAAGTTAGTGAGCCAAATGGAGTTGTTCTCCCACAAGAACCACTCGGCTGATCCTTCTTCAATATGCCCTTCACCAACATACAGTGTTTCCTTGATTGAATTAACTCTCACCCCATATATGCATCTAGAGCCTTTGCATTGAGGGCTATCTGAAAACGGCTGTGGCGCTGAAGTTGCCTGAGAATGTGAAGTTGGTGGCATGTGAAACCCGCATGTGGAGCATTCGTTTGTGTGGGATGCTCACCAAGCTTCATTTCAGTCCTAGGTACTCAAAGGGCACTAAGCATAGAGTGTGAAAACTGAGTTTCCTTGAGAGCTGCTTGGAAGCCTGATGGTGTGTGAAGTTAGTGAGCCAAATGGAGTTGTTCTCCCACAAGAACCACTCGGCTGATCCTTCTTCAATATGCCCTTCACCAACATGCAGTGTTTCCTTGATTGAATTAGCTCTCACACCAATATTTGCGTCTAGAGCCTTTGCATTGAGGGCTATCTGAAAATGGCTGTGGCGCTGAAGTTGCCTGTGAATGTGGAGTTGGTGGCATGTGAAACCCGCATGTGGAGCATTCGTTTGTGTGGGATGCTCTACCAGGTTCATTCCTAGATAATGCCCTCAAAGGGCACTAAGCATAGAGTGTGAAAACTGAGTTTCCTTGAGAGCTGCTTGGAAGCCTGATGGTGTGTGAAGTTAGTGAGCCAAATGGAGTTGTTCTCCCACAAGAACCACTCGGCTGATTCTTCTTCAATATGCCCTTCACCAACATGCAGTGTTTCCTTGATTGAATTAGCTCTCACACCAATATTTGCGTCTAGATCCTTTGCATTGAGGGCTATCTGAAAACGGCTGTGGCGCTGAAGTTGCCTGTGAATGTGGAGTTGGTGGCATGTGAAACCCGCATGTGGAGCATTCGTTTGTGTGGGATGCTCTACCAGGTTCATTCCTAGATAATGCACTCAAAGGGCACTAAGCATAGAGTGTGAAAACTGAGTTTCCTTAAGAGCTGCTTGGAAGCCTGATGGTGTGTGAAGTTAGTGAGCCAAATGGAGTTGTTCTCCCACAAGAACCACTCGGCTGATCCTTCTTCAATATGCCCTTCACCAACATGCAGTGTTTCCTTGATTGAATTAACTCTCACACCAATATTTGTGTCTAGAGCCTTTGCATTGAGGGCTCTCTGAAAACGGCTGTGGCGCTGAAGTTGCGTGAGAATGTGGAGTTGGTGGCATGTGAAACCCGCATGTGGAGCATTCGTTTGTGTGGGATGCTCTACCAGCTTCATTTCAGTCCTAGGCACTCAAAGGGCACTAAGCATAAAGTGTGAAAACTGAATATCCTTGAGAGCTGCTTGGAAGCCTGATGGTGTGTGAAGTTAGTGAGCCAAATGGAGTTGTTCTCCCACAAGAACCACTCGGCTGATCCTTCTTCAATATGCCCTTCACCAACATGCAATGTTTCCTTGATTGAATTAGCTCTCACACCAATATTTGCGTCTAGAGCCTTTGCATTGAGGGCTATCTGAAAACGGCTGTGGTGCTGAAGTTGCCTGTCAATGTGGAGTTGGTGGCATGTGAAACCCGCATGTGGAGCATTCGTTTGTGTGGCATGCTCTACCAGTTTCATTCCTAGATAATGCAGTGAAAGGGCACTAAGCATAGAGTGTGAAAACTGAGTTTCCTTGAGAGCTGCTTGGAAGCCTGATGGTGTGTGATGTTAGTGAGCTAAATGGAGTTGTTCTCCCACAAGAACCACTCGGCTGATCCTTCTTCAATATGCCCTTCACCAACATGCACTGTTTCCTTGATTGAATTAACTCTCACACCAATATTTGCGTCTAGAGCCTTTGCATTGAGGGCTATCTGAAAACGGCTGTGGCGCTGAAGTTGCGTGAGAATGTGGAGTTGGTGGCATGTGAAACCCGCATGTGGAGCATTCGTTTGTGTGGCATGCTCTACCAGTTTCATTCCTAGATAATGCACTCAAAGGGCACTAAGCATAGAGTGTGAAAACTGAGTTTCCTTGAGAGCTGCTTGGAAGCCTGATGGTGTGTGAAGTTAGTGAGCCAAATGGAGTTGTTCTCCCACAAGAACCACTCGGCTGATCCTTCTTCAATATGCCCTTCACCAACATGCAGTGTTTCCTTGATTGAATTAACTCTCACACCAATATATGCATCTAGAGCCTTTGCATTGAGGGCTATCTGAAAACGGCTGTGGCGCTGAAGTTGCCTGAGAATGTGGAGTTGGTGGCATGTGAAACCCGCATGTGGAGCATTCGTTTGTGTGGGATGCTCTACCAGGTTCATTCCTAGATAATGCACTCAAAGGGCACTAAGCATAGAGTGTGAAAACTGAGTTTCCTTGAGAGCTGCTTGGAAGCCTGATGGTGTGTGAAGTTAGTGAGCCAAATGGAGTTGTTCTCCCACAAGAACCACTCGGCTGATCCTTCTTCAATATGCCCTTCACCAACATGCAGTGTTTCCTTGATTGAATTAGCTCTCACACCAATATTTGTGTCTAGATCCTTTGCATTGAGGGCTATCTGAAAACGGCTGTGGCGCTGAAGTTGCCTGTGAATGTGGAGTTGGTGGCATGTGAAACCCGCATGTGGAGCATTCGTTTGTGTGGGATGCTCTACCAGGTTCATTCCTAGATAATGCACTCAAAGGGCACTAAGCATAGAGTGTGAAAACTGAGTTTCCTTAAGAGCTGCTTGGAAGCCTGATGGTGTGTGAAGTTAGTGAGCCAAATGGAGTTGTTCTCCCACAAGAACCACTCGGCTGATCCTTCTTCAATATGCCCTTCACCAACATGCAGTGTTTCCTTGATTGAATTAACTCTCACACCAATATTTGTGTCTAGAGCCTTTGCATTGAGGGCTCTCTGAAAACGGCTGTGGCGCTGAAGTTGCGTGAGAATGTGGAGTTGGTGGCATGTGAAACCCGCATGTGGAGCATTCGTTTGTGTGGGATGCTCTACCAGCTTCATTTCAGTCCTAGGCACTCAAAGGGCACTAAGCATAAAGTGTGAAAACTGAATATCCTTGAGAGCTGCTTGGAAGCCTGATGGTGTGTGAAGTTAGTGAGCCAAATGGAGTTGTTCTCCCACAAGAACCACTCGGCTGATCCTTCTTCAATATGCCCTTCACCAACATGCAATGTTTCCTTGATTGAATTAGCTCTCACACCAATATTTGCGTCTAGAGCCTTTGCATTGAGGGCTATCTGAAAACGGCTGTGGCGCTGAAGTTGCCTGTCAATGTGGAGTTGGTGGCATGTGAAACCCGCATGTGGAGCATTCGTTTGTGTGGCATGCTCTACCAGTTTCATTCCTAGATAATGCAGTGAAAGGGCACTAAGCATAGAGTGTGAAAACTGAGTTTCCTTGAGAGCTGCTTGGAAGCCTGATGGTGTGTGATGTTAGTGAGCTAAATGGAGTTGTTCTCCCACAAGAACCACTCGGCTGATCCTTCTTCAATATGCCCTTCACCAACATGCACTGTTTCCTTGATTGAATTAACTCTCACACCAATATTTGCGTCTAGAGCCTTTGCATTGAGGGCTATCTGAAAACGGCTGTGGCGCTGAAGTTGCGTGAGAATGTGGAGTTGGTGGCATGTGAAACCCGCATGTGGAGCATTCGTTTGTGTGGCATGCTCTACCAGTTTCATTCCTAGATAATGCACTCAAAGGGCACTAAGCATAGAGTGTGAAAACTGAGTTTCCTTGAGAGCTGCTTGGAAGCCTGATGGTGTGTGAAGTTAGTGAGCCAAATGGAGTTGTTCTCCCACAAGAACCACTCGGCTGATCCTTCTTCAATATGCCCTTCACCAACATGCAGTGTTTCCTTGATTGAATTAACTCTCACACCAATATATGCATCTAGAGCCTTTGCATTGAGGGCTATCTGAAAACGGCTGTGGCGCTGAAGTTGCCTGAGAATGTGGAGTTGGTGGCATGTGAAACCCGCATGTGGAGCATTCGTTTGTGTGGGATGCTCTACCAGGTTCATTCCTAGATAATGCACTCAAAGGGCACTAAGCATAGAGTGTGAAAACTGAGTTTCCTTGAGAGCTGCTTGGAAGCCTGATGGTGTGTGAAGTTAGTGAGCCAAATGGAGTTGTTCTCCCACAAGAACCACTCGGCTGATCCTTCTTCAATATGCCCTTCACCAACATGCAGTGTTTCCTTGATTGAATTAGCTCTCACACCAATATTTGTGTCTAGATCCTTTGCATTGAGGGCTATCTGAAAACGGCTGTGGCGCTGAAGTTGCGTGAGAATGTGGAGTTGGTGGCATGTGAAACCGGCATGTGGAGCATTCGTTTGTGTGGGATGCTCTACCAGGTTCATTTCAGTCCTAGGCACTCAAAGGGCACTAAGCATAAAGTGTGAAAACTGAATATCCTTGACAGCTGCTTGGAAGACTGATGGTGTGTGAAGTTAGTGAGCCAAATGGAGTTGTTCTCCCACAAGAACCACTCGGCTGATCCTTCTTCAATATGCCCTTCACCAACATGCAATGTTTCCTTGATTGAATTAGCTCTCACACCAATATTTGCGTCTAGAGCGTTTGCATTGAGGGCTATCTGAAAACGGCTGTGGCGCTGAAGTTGCCTGTCAATGTGGAGTTGGTGGCATGTGAAACCCGCATGTGGAGCATTCGTTTGTGTGGGATGCTCTACCAGTTTCATTCCTAGATAATGCACTCAAAGGGCACTAAGCATAGAGTGTGAAAACTGAGTTTCCTTGAGAGCTGCTTGGAAGCCTGATGGTGTGTGAAGTTAGTGAGCCAAATGGAGTTGTTCTCCCACAAGAACCACTCGGCTGATCCTTCTTCAATATGCCCTTCACCAACATGCAGTGTTTCCTTGATTGAATTAACTCTCACACCAATATATGCATCTAGATCCTTTGCATTGAGGGCTATCTGAAAACGGCTGTGGCGCTGAAGATGCCTGAGAATGTGAAGTTGGTGGCATGTGAAACCCGCATGTGGAGCATTCGTTTGTGTGGGATGCTCACCAAGCTTCATTTCAGTCCTAGGTACTCAAAGGGCACTAAGCATAGAGTGTGAAAACTGAGTTTCCTTGAGAGCTGCTTGGAAGCCTGATGGTGTGTGAAGTTAGTGAGCCAAATGGAGTTGTTCTCCCACAAGAACCACTCGGCTGATCCTTCTTCAATATGCCCTTCACCAACATGCAGTGTTTCCTTGATTGAATTAGCTCTCACACCAATATTTGCGTCTAGAGCCTTTGCATTGAGGGCTATCTGAAAACGGCTGTGGCGCTGAAGTTGCGTGAGAATGTGGAGTTGGTGGCATGTGAAACCGGCATGTGGAGCATTCGTTTGTGTGGGATGCTCTACCAGGTTCATTCCTAGATAATGCACTCAAAGCGCACTAAGCATAGAGTATGAAAACTGAGTTTCCTTGAGAGCTGCTTGGAAGCCTGATGGTGTGTGAAGTTAGTGAGCCAAATGGAGTTGTTCTCCCACAAGAACCACTCGGCTGATCCTTCTTCAATATGCCCTTCACCAACATGCAGTGTTTCCTTGATTGAATTAGCTCTCACACCAATATTTGCGTCTAGAGCCTTTGCATTGAGGGCTATCTGAAAACGGCTGTGGCGCTGAAGTTGCCTGAGAATGTGGAGATGGTGGCATGTGAAACCCGCATGTGGAGCATTCGTTTGTGTGGGATGCTCTACCAGGTTCATTCCTAGATAATGCACTCAAAGGGCACTAAGCATAGAGTGTGAAAACTGAGTTTCCTTGAGAGCTGCTTGGAAGCCTGATGGTGTGTGAAGTTAGTGAGCCAAATGGAGTTGTTCTCCCACAAGAACCACTCGGCTGATCCTTCTTCAATATGCCCTTCACCAACATACAGTGTTTCCTTGATTGAATTAACTCTCACCCCATATATGCATCTAGAGCCTTTGCATTGAGGGCTATCTGAAAACGGCTGTGGCGCTGAAGTTGCCTGAGAATGTGAAGTTGGTGGCATGTGAAACCCGCATGTGGAGCATTCGTTTGTGTGGGATGCTCACCAAGCTTCATTTCAGTCCTAGGTACTCAAAGGGCACTAAGCATAGAGTGTGAAAACTGAGTTTCCTTGAGAGCTGCTTGGAAGCCTGATGGTGTGTGAAGTTAGTGAGCCAAATGGAGTTGTTCTCCCACAAGAACCACTCGGCTGATCCTTCTTCAATATGCCCTTCACCAACATGCAGTGTTTCCTTGATTGAATTAGCTCTCACACCAATATTTGCGTCTAGAGCCTTTGCATTGAGGGCTATCTGAAAATGGCTGTGGCGCTGAAGTTGCCTGTGAATGTGGAGTTGGTGGCATGTGAAACCCGCATGTGGAGCATTCGTTTGTGTGGGATGCTCTACCAGGTTCATTCCTAGATAATGCCCTCAAAGGGCACTAAGCATAGAGTGTGAAAACTGAGTTTCCTTGAGAGCTGCTTGGAAGCCTGATGGTGTCTGAAGTTAGTGAGCCAAATGGAGTTGTTCTCCCACAAGAACCACTCGGCTGATTCTTCTTCAATATGCCCTTCACCAACATGCAGTGTTTCCTTGATTGAATTAGCTCTCACACCAATATTTGCGTCTAGATCCTTTGCATTGAGGGCTATCTGAAAACGGCTGTGGCGCTGAAGTTGCCTGTGAATGTGGAGTTGGTGGCATGTGAAACCCGCATGTGGAGCATTCGTTTGTGTGGGATGCTCTACCAGGTTCATTCCTAGATAATGCACTCAAAGGGCACTAAGCATAGAGTGTGAAAACTGAGTTTCCTTGAGAGCTGCTTGGAAGCCTGATGGTGTGTGAAGTTAGTGAGCCAAATGGAGTTGTTCTCCCACAAGAACCACTCGGCTGATCCTTCTTCAATATGCCCTTCACCAACATGCAGTGTTTCCTTGATTGAATTAACTCTCACACCAATATTTGTGTCTAGAGCCTTTGCATTGAGGGCTCTCTGAAAACGGCTGTGGCGCTGAAGTTGCGTGAGAATGTGGAGTTGGTGGCATGTGAAACCCGCATGTGGAGCATTCGTTTGTGTGGGATGCTCTACCAGCTTCATTTCAGTCCTAGGCACTCAAAGGGCACTAAGCATAAAGTGTGAAAACTGAATATCCTTGAGAGCTGCTTGGAAGCCTGATGGTGTGTGAAGTTAGTGAGCCAAATGGAGTTGTTCTCCCACAAGAACCACTCGGCTGATCCTTCTTCAATATGCCCTTCACCAACATGCAATGTTTCCTTGATTGAATTAGCTCTCACACCAATATTTGCGTCTAGAGCCTTTGCATTGAGGGCTATCTGAAAACGGCTGTGGCGCTGAAGTTGCCTGTCAATGTGGAGTTGGTGGCATGTGAAACCCGCATGTGGAGCATTCGTTTGTGTGGCATGCTCTACCAGTTTCATTCCTAGATAATGCACTCAAAGGGCACTAAGCATAGAGTGTGAAAACTGAGTTTCCTTGAGAGCTGCTTGGAAGCCTGATGGTGTGTGATGTTAGTGAGCTAAATGGAGTTGTTCTCCCACAAGAACCACTCGGCTGATCCTTCTTCAATATGCCCTTCACCAACATGCACTGTTTCCTTGATTGAATTAACTCTCACACCAATATATGCATCTAGAGCCTTTGCATTGAGGGCTATCTGAAAACGGCTGTGGCGCTGAAGTTGCCTGAGAATGTGGAGTTGGTGGCATGTGAAACCCGCATGTGGAGCATTCGTTTGTGTGGGATGCTCTACCAGGTTCATTCCTAGATAATGCACTCAAAGTGCACTAAGCATAGAGTGTGAAAACTGAGTTTCCTTGAGAGCTGCTTGGAAGCCTGATGGTGTGTGAAGTTAGTGAGCCAAATGGAGTTGTTCTCCCACAAGAACCACTCGGCTGATCCTTCTTCAATATGCCCTTCACCAACATGCAATGTTTCCTTGATTGAATTAGCTCTCACACCAATATTTGCGTCTAGAGCCTTTGCATTGAGGGCTATCTGAAAACGGCTGTGGCGCTGAAGTTGCGTGAGAATGTGGAGTTGGTGGCATGTGAAACCCGCATGTGGAGCATTCGTTTGTGTGGCATGCTCTACCAGTTTCATTCCTAGATAATGCACTCAAAGGGCACTAAGCATAGAGTGTGAAAACTGAGTTTCCTTGAGAGCTGCTTGGAAGCCTGATGGTGTGTGAAGTTAGTGAGCCAAATGGAGTTGTTCTCCCACAAGAACCACTCGGCTGATCCTTCTTCAATATGCCCTTCACCAACATGCAGTGTTTCCTTGATTGAATTAACTCTCACACCAATATATGCATCTAGAGCCTTTGCATTGAGGGCTATCTGAAAACGGCTGTGGCGCTGAAGTTGCCTGAGAATGTGGAGTTGGTGGCATGTGAAACCCGCATGTGGAGCATTCGTTTGTGTGGGATGCTCTACCAGGTTCATTCCTAGATAATGCACTCAAAGGGCACTAAGCATAGAGTGTGAAAACTGAGTTTCCTTGAGAGCTGCTTGGAAGCCTGATGGTGTGTGAAGTTAGTGAGCCAAATGGAGTTGTTCTCCCACAAGAACCACTCGGCTGATCCTTCTTCAATATGCCCTTCACCAACATGCAGTGTTTCCTTGATTGAATTAGCTCTCACACCAATATTTGTGTCTAGATCCTTTGCATTGAGGGCTATCTGAAAACGGCTGTGGCGCTGAAGTTGCGTGAGAATGTGGAGTTGGTGGCATGTGAAACCGGCATGTGGAGCATTCGTTTGTGTGGGATGCTCTACCAGGTTCATTTCAGTCCTAGGCACTCAAAGGGCACTAAGCATAAAGTGTGAAAACTGAATATCCTTGACAGCTGCTTGGAAGACTGATGGTGTGTGAAGTTAGTGAGCCAAATGGAGTTGTTCTCCCACAAGAACCACTCGGCTGATCCTTCTTCAATATGCCCTTCACCAACATGCAATGTTTCCTTGATTGAATTAGCTCTCACACCAATATTTGCGTCTAGAGCGTTTGCATTGAGGGCTATCTGAAAACGGCTGTGGCGCTGAAGTTGCCTGTCAATGTGGAGTTGGTGGCATGTGAAACCCGCATGTGGAGCATTCGTTTGTGTGGGATGCTCTACCAGTTTCATTCCTAGATAATGCACTCAAAGGGCACTAAGCATAGAGTGTGAAAACTGAGTTTCCTTGAGAGCTGCTTGGAAGCCTGATGGTGTGTGAAGTTAGTGAGCCAAATGGAGTTGTTCTCCCACAAGAACCACTCGGCTGATCCTTCTTCAATATGCCCTTCACCAACATGCAGTGTTTCCTTGATTGAATTAACTCTCACACCAATATATGCATCTAGATCCTTTGCATTGAGGGCTATCTGAAAACGGCTGTGGCGCTGAAGATGCCTGAGAATGTGAAGTTGGTGGCATGTGAAACCCGCATGTGGAGCATTCGTTTGTGTGGGATGCTCACCAAGCTTCATTTCAGTCCTAGGTACTCAAAGGGCACTAAGCATAGAGTGTGAAAACTGAGTTTCCTTGAGAGCTGCTTGGAAGCCTGATGGTGTGTGAAGTTAGTGAGCCAAATGGAGTTGTTCTCCCACAAGAACCACTCGGCTGATCCTTCTTCAATATGCCCTTCACCAACATGCAGTGTTTCCTTGATTGAATTAGCTCTCACACCAATATTTGCGTCTAGAGCCTTTGCATTGAGGGCTATCTGAAAACGGCTGTGGCGCTGAAGTTGCGTGAGAATGTGGAGTTGGTGGCATGTGAAACCGGCATGTGGAGCATTCGTTTGTGTGGGATGCTCTACCAGGTTCATTCCTAGATAATGCACTCAAAGCGCACTAAGCATAGAGTATGAAAACTGAGTTTCCTTGAGAGCTGCTTGGAAGCCTGATGGTGTGTGAAGTTAGTGAGCCAAATGGAGTTGTTCTCCCACAAGAACCACTCGGCTGATCCTTCTTCAATATGCCCTTCACCAACATGCAGTGTTTCCTTGATTGAATTAGCTCTCACACCAATATTTGCGTCTAGAGCCTTTGCATTGAGGGCTATCTGAAAACGGCTGTGGCGCTGAAGTTGCCTGAGAATGTGGAGATGGTGGCATGTGAAACCCGCATGTGGAGCATTCGTTTGTGTGGGATGCTCTACCAGGTTCATTCCTAGATAATGCACTCAAAGGGCACTAAGCATAGAGTGTGAAAACTGAGTTTCCTTGAGAGCTGCTTGGAAGCCTGATGGTGTGTGAAGTTAGTGAGCCAAATGGAGTTGTTCTCCCACAAGAACCACTCGGCTGATCCTTCTTCAATATGCCCTTCACCAACATACAGTGTTTCCTTGATTGAATTAACTCTCACCCCATATATGCATCTAGAGCCTTTGCATTGAGGGCTATCTGAAAACGGCTGTGGCGCTGAAGTTGCCTGAGAATGTGAAGTTGGTGGCATGTGAAACCCGCATGTGGAGCATTCGTTTGTGTGGGATGCTCACCAAGCTTCATTTCAGTCCTAGGTACTCAAAGGGCACTAAGCATAGAGTGTGAAAACTGAGTTTCCTTGAGAGCTGCTTGGAAGCCTGATGGTGTGTGAAGTTAGTGAGCCAAATGGAGTTGTTCTCCCACAAGAACCACTCGGCTGATCCTTCTTCAATATGCCCTTCACCAACATGCAGTGTTTCCTTGATTGAATTAGCTCTCACACCAATATTTGCGTCTAGAGCCTTTGCATTGAGGGCTATCTGAAAATGGCTGTGGCGCTGAAGTTGCCTGTGAATGTGGAGTTGGTGGCATGTGAAACCCGCATGTGGAGCATTCGTTTGTGTGGGATGCTCTACCAGGTTCATTCCTAGATAATGCCCTCAAAGGGCACTAAGCATAGAGTGTGAAAACTGAGTTTCCTTGAGAGCTGCTTGGAAGCCTGATGGTGTCTGAAGTTAGTGAGCCAAATGGAGTTGTTCTCCCACAAGAACCACTCGGCTGATTCTTCTTCAATATGCCCTTCACCAACATGCAGTGTTTCCTTGATTGAATTAGCTCTCACACCAATATTTGCGTCTAGATCCTTTGCATTGAGGGCTATCTGAAAACGGCTGTGGCGCTGAAGTTGCCTGTGAATGTGGAGTTGGTGGCATGTGAAACCCGCATGTGGAGCATTCGTTTGTGTGGGATGCTCTACCAGGTTCATTCCTAGATAATGCACTCAAAGGGCACTAAGCATAGAGTGTGAAAACTGAGTTTCCTTGAGAGCTGCTTGGAAGCCTGATGGTGTGTGAAGTTAGTGAGCCAAATGGAGTTGTTCTCCCACAAGAACCACTCGGCTGATCCTTCTTCAATATGCCCTTCACCAACATGCAGTGTTTCCTTGATTGAATTAACTCTCACACCAATATTTGTGTCTAGAGCCTTTGCATTGAGGGCTCTCTGAAAACGGCTGTGGCGCTGAAGTTGCGTGAGAATGTGGAGTTGGTGGCATGTGAAACCCGCATGTGGAGCATTCGTTTGTGTGGGATGCTCTACCAGCTTCATTTCAGTCCTAGGCACTCAAAGGGCACTAAGCATAAAGTGTGAAAACTGAATATCCTTGAGAGCTGCTTGGAAGCCTGATGGTGTGTGAAGTTAGTGAGCCAAATGGAGTTGTTCTCCCACAAGAACCACTCGGCTGATCCTTCTTCAATATGCCCTTCACCAACATGCAATGTTTCCTTGATTGAATTAGCTCTCACACCAATATTTGCGTCTAGAGCCTTTGCATTGAGGGCTATCTGAAAACGGCTGTGGCGCTGAAGTTGCCTGTCAATGTGGAGTTGGTGGCATGTGAAACCCGCATGTGGAGCATTCGTTTGTGTGGCATGCTCTACCAGTTTCATTCCTAGATAATGCACTCAAAGGGCACTAAGCATAGAGTGTGAAAACTGAGTTTCCTTGAGAGCTGCTTGGAAGCCTGATGGTGTGTGATGTTAGTGAGCTAAATGGAGTTGTTCTCCCACAAGAACCACTCGGCTGATCCTTCTTCAATATGCCCTTCACCAACATGCACTGTTTCCTTGATTGAATTAACTCTCACACCAATATATGCATCTAGAGCCTTTGCATTGAGGGCTATCTGAAAACGGCTGTGGCGCTGAAGTTGCCTGAGAATGTGGAGTTGGTGGCATGTGAAACCCGCATGTGGAGCATTCGTTTGTGTGGGATGCTCTACCAGGTTCATTCCTAGATAATGCACTCAAAGTGCACTAAGCATAGAGTGTGAAAACTGAGTTTCCTTGAGAGCTGCTTGGAAGCCTGATGGTGTGTGAAGTTAGTGAGCCAAATGGAGTTGTTCTCCCACAAGAACCACTCGGCTGATCCTTCTTCAATATGCCCTTCACCAACATGCAATGTTTCCTTGATTGAATTAGCTCTCACACCAATATTTGCGTCTAGAGCCTTTGCATTGAGGGCTATCTGAAAACGGCTGTGGCGCTGAAGTTGCGTGAGAATGTGGAGTTGGTGGCATGTGAAACCCGCATGTGGAGCATTCGTTTGTGTGGCATGCTCTACCAGTTTCATTCCTAGATAATGCACTCAAAGGGCACTAAGCATAGAGTGTGAAAACTGAGTTTCCTTGAGAGCTGCTTGGAAGCCTGATGGTGTGTGAAGTTAGTGAGCCAAATGGAGTTGTTCTCCCACAAGAACCACTCGGCTGATCCTTCTTCAATATGCCCTTCACCAACATGCAGTGTTTCCTTGATTGAATTAACTCTCACACCAATATATGCATCTAGAGCCTTTGCATTGAGGGCTATCTGAAAACGGCTGTGGCGCTGAAGTTGCCTGAGAATGTGGAGTTGGTGGCATGTGAAACCCGCATGTGGAGCATTCGTTTGTGTGGGATGCTCTACCAGGTTCATTCCTAGATAATGCACTCAAAGGGCACTAAGCATAGAGTGTGTAAACTGAGTTTCCTTGAGAGCTGCTTGGAAGCCTGATGGTGTGTGAAGTTAGTGAGCCAAATGGAGTTGTTCTCCCACAAGAACCACTCGGCTGATCCTTCTTCAATATGCCCTTCACCAACATGCAGTGTTTCCTTGATTGAATTAGCTCTCACACCAATATTTGTGTCTAGAGCCTTTGCATTGAGGGCTATCTGAAAACGGCTGTGGCGCTGAAGTTGCGTGAGAATGTGGAGTTGGTGGCATGTGAAACCGGCATGTGGAGCATTCGTTTGTGTGGGATGCTCTACCAGCTTCATTTCAGTCCTAGGCACTCAAAGGGCACTAAGCATAAAGTGTGAAAACTGAATATCCTTGAGAGCTGCTTTGAAGACTGATGGTGTGTGAAGTTAGTGAGCCAAATGGAGTTGTTCTCCCACAAGAACCACTCGGCTGATCCTTCTTCAATATGCCCTTCACCAACATGCAATGTTTCCTTGATTGAATTAGCTCTCACACCAATATTTGCGTCTAGAGCCTTTGCATTGAGGGCTATCTGAAAACGGCTGTGGCGCTGAAGTTGCCTGTCAATGTGGAGTTGGTGGCATGTGAAACCCGCATGTGGAGCATTCGTTTGTGTGGCATGCTCTACCAGTTTCATTCCTAGATAATGCACTGAAAGGGCACTAAGCATAGAGTGTGAAAACTGAGTTTCCTTGAGAGCTGCTTGGAAGCCTGATGGTGTGTGAAGTTAGTGAGCCAAATGGAGTTGTTCTCCCACAAGAACCACTCGGCTGATCCTTCTTCAATATGCCCTTCACCAACATGCAGTGTTTCCTTGATTGAATTAACTCTCACACCAATATATGCATCTAGAGCCTTTGCATTGAGGGCTATCTGAAAACGGCTGTGGCGCTGAAGTTGCCTGAGAATGTGGAGTTGGTGGCATGTGAAACCCGCATGTGGAGCATTCGTTTGTGTGGGATGCTCACCAAGCTTCATTTCAGTCCTAGGTACTCAAAGGGCACTAAGCATAGAGTGTGAAAACTGAGTTTCCTTGAGAGCTGCTTGGAAGCCTGATGGTGTGTGAAGTTAGTGAGCCAAATGGAGTTGTTCTCCCACAAGAACCACTCGGCTGATCCTTCTTCAATATGCCCTTCACCAACATGCAGTGTTTCCTTGATTGAATTAGCTCTCACACCAATATTTGCGTCTAGAGCCTTTGAATTGAGGGCTATCTGAAAATGGCTGTGGCTCTGAAGTTGCCTGTGAATGTGGAGTTGGTGGCATGTGAAATCCGCATGTGGAGCATTCGTTTGTGTGGGATGCTCACCAAGCTTCATTTCAGTCCTAGGCACTCAAAGGGCACTAAGCATAGAGTGTGAAAACTGAGTTTCCTTGAGAGCTGCTTGGAAGCCTGATGGTGTGTGAAGTTAGTGAGCCAGATGGAGTTGTTCTCCCACAAGAACCAATCAGCTGATCCTTCTTCAATATGCCCTTCACCAACATGCAGTGTTTCCTTGATTTAATTAGCTCTCACACCAATATTTGCGTGTAGAGCCTTTGCATTGTGGGCTATCTGAAAACGGTTGTGGCGCTGAAGTTGCCTGTGAATGTGGAGTTGGTGGCATGTGAAAACCGCATGTGGAGCATTCGTTTGTGTGGGATGCTCTACCAGGTTCATTCCTAGATAATGCACTGAAAGGGCACTAAGCATAGAGTGTGAAAACTGAGTTTCCTTGAGAGCTGCTTGGAAGCCTGATGGTGTGTGAAGTTAGTGAGCCAAATGGAGTTGTTCTCCCACAAGAACCACTCGGCTGATCCTTCTTCAATATGCCCTTCACCAACATGCAGTGTTTCCTTGATTGAATTAGCTCTCACACCAATATTTGCGTCTAGAGCCTTTGCACTGAGGGCTATCTGAAAACGGCTGTGGCGCTGAAGTTGCCTGTGAATGTGGAGTTGGTGGCATGTGAAACCCGCATGTGGAGCATTCGTTTGTGTGGGATGCTCACCAAGCTTCATTTCAGTCCTAGACACTCAAAGGGCACTAAGCATAGAGTGTGAAAACTGAGTTTCCTTGAGAGCTGCTTGGAAGCCTGATGGTGTGTGAAGTTAGTGATCCAAATGGAGTTGTTCTCCCACAAGAACCACTCGGCTGATCCTTCTTCAATATGCCCTTCACCAACATGCAGTGTTTCCTTGATTGAATTAGCTCTCACACCAATATTTGTGTCTAGAGCCTTTGCATTGAGGGCTATCTGAAAACGGCTGTGGCGCTGAAGTTGCCTATGAATGTGGAGTTGGTGGCATGTGAAACTCGCATGTGGAGCATTCGTTTGTGTGGGATGCTCTACCAGGTTCATTCCTAGATAATGCACTCAAAGGGCACTAAGCATAGAGTGTGAAAACTGAGTTTCTTTGAGAGCTGCTTGGAAGCCTGATGGTGTGTGAAGTTAGTGAGCCAAATGGAGTTGTTCTCCCACAAGAACCACTCGGCTGATCCTTCTTCAATATGCCCTTCACCAACATGCACTGTTTCCTTGATTGAATTAGCTCTCACACCAATATTTGCGTCGAGAGCCTTTGCATTGAGGGCTATCTGAAAACGGCTGTGGCGCTGAAGTTGCCTGTGAATGTGGAGTTGGTGGCATGTGAAACCCGCATGTGGAGCATTCGTTTGTGTGGCATGCTCTACCAGCTTCATTTCAGTCCTAGGAACTCAAAGGGCACTAAGCATAAAGTGTGAAAACTGAGTTTCCTTGAGAGCTGCTTGGAAGCCTGATGGTGTGTGAATTTAGTGAGCCAAATGGAGTTGTTCTCCCACAAGAACCATTCGGCTGATCCTTCTTCAATATGCCCTTCACCAACATGCAGTGTTTCCTTGATTGAATTAGCTCTCACACCAATATTTGCGTCTAGAGCCTTTGCATTGAGGGCTATCTGAAAACGGTTCTGGCGCTGAAGTTGCCTGTCAATGTGGAGTTGGTGGCATGTGAAACCCGCATGTGGAGCATTCGTTTGTGTGGGATGCTCTACCAGGTTCATTCCTAGAAAATGCACTCAAAGGGCACTAAGCATAGAGTGTGAAAACTGAGTTTCCTTGAGAGCTGCTTGGAAGCCTGATGGTGTGTGAAGTTAGTGAGCCAAATAGAGTTGTTCTCCCACAAGAACCACTCGGCTGATTCTTCTTCAATATGCCCTTCACCAACATGCAGTGTTTCCTTGATTGAATTAGCTCTCACACCAATATTTGTGTCTAGAGCCTTTGCATTGAGGGCTATCTGAAAACGACTGTGGCGCTGAAGTTGCCTGTGAATGTGGAGTTGGGGGCATGTGAAACCCGCATGTGGAGCATTCGTTTGTGTGGGATGCTCACCAAGCTTCATTTCAGTCCTAGGTACTCAAAGGGCACTAAGCATAGAGTGTGAAAACTGAGTTTCCTTGAGAGCTGCTTGGAAGCCTGATGGTGTGTGAAGTTAGTGAGCCAAATGGAGTTGTTCTCCCACAAGAACCACTCGGCTGATCCTTCTTCAATATGCCCTTCACCAACATGCAGTGTTTCCTTGATTGAATTAGCTCTCACACCAATATTTCCGTCTAGAGCTTTTGCATTGAGGGCTATCTGAAAATGGTTCTGGCGCTGAAGTTACCTGTGAATGTGGAGTTGGTTGCATGTGAAAACCTCATGTGGAGCATTCGTTTGTGTGGGATGTTCTATAGGGTTCATTCCTAGATAATGCACTCAAAGGGCACTAAGCATAGAGTGTGAAAACTGAGTTTCCTTGAGAGCTGCTTGGAAGCCTGATGGTGTGTGAAGTTAGTGAGCCAAATGGAGTTGTTCTCCCACAAGAACCACTCGGCTGATCCTTCTTCAATATGCCCTTCACCAACATGCAGTGTTTCCTTGATTGAATTAGCTCTCACACCAATATTTGCGTCTAGAGCCTTTGAATTGAGGGCTATCTGAAAATGGCTGTGGCTCTGAAGTTGCCTGTGAATGTGGAGTTGGTGGCATGTGAAATCCGCATGTGGAGCATTCGTTTGTGTGGGATGCTCACCAAGCTTCATTTCAGTCCTAGGCACTCAAAGGGCACTAAGCATAGAGTGTGACAACTGAGTTTCCTTGAGAGCTGCTTGGAAGCCTGATGTTGTGTGAAGTTAGTGAGCCAGATGGAGTTGTTCTCCCACAAGAACCAATCAGCTGATCCTTCTTCAATATGCCCTTCACCAACATGCAGTGTTTCCTTGATTTAATTAGCTCTCACACCAATATTTGCGTGTAGAGCCTTTGCATTGTGGGCTATCTGAAAACGGTTGTGGCGCTGAAGTTGCCTGTGAATGTGGAGTTGGTGGCATGTGAAACCCGCATGTGGAGCATTCGTTTGTGTGGGATGCTCTACCAGGTTCATTCCTAGATAATGCACTGAAAGGGCACTAAGCATAGAGTGTGAAAACTGAGTTTCCTTGAGAGCTGCTTGGAAGCCTGATGGTGTGTGAAGTTAGTGAGCCAAATGGAGTTGTTCTCCCACAAGAACCACTCGGCTGATCCTTCTTCAATATGCCCTTCACCAACATGCAGTGTTTCCTTGATTGAATTAGCTCTCACACCAATATTTGCGTCTAGAGCCTTTGCACTGAGGGCTATCTGAAAACGGCTGTGGCGCTGAAGTTGCCTGTGAATGTGGAGTTGGTGGCATGTGAAACCCGCATGTGGAGCATTCGTTTGTGTGGGATGCTCACCAAGCTTCATTTCAGTCCTAGACACTCAAAGGGCACTAAGCATAGAGTGTGAAAACTGAGTTTCCTTCAGAGCTGCTTGGAAGCCTGATGGTGTGTGAAGTTAGTGAGCCAAATGGAGTTGTTCTCCCACAAGAACCACTCGGCTGATCCTTCTTCAATATGCCCTTCACCAACATGCAGTGTTTCCTTGATTGAATTAGCTCTCACACCAATATTTGCGTCTAGAGCCTTTGCATTGAGGGCTATCTGAAAACGGCTGTGGCGCTGAAGTTGCCTGAGAATGTGGAGATGGTGGCATGTGAAACCCGCATGTGGAGCATTCGTTTGTGTGGGATGCTCTACCAGGTTCATTCCTAGATAATGCACTCAAAGGGCACTAAGCATAGAGTGTGAAAACTGAGTTTCCTTGAGAGCTGCTTGGAAGCCTGATGGTGTGTGAAGTTAGTGAGCCAAATGGAGTTGTTCTCCCACAAGAACCACTCGGCTGATCCTTCTTCAATATGCCCTTCACCAACATGCAGTGTTTCCTTGATTGAATTAGCTCTCCCACCAATATTTGAGTCTAGAGCCTTTGCATTGAGGGCTATCTGAAAACGGCTGTGGCGCTGAAGTTGCCTATGAATGTGGAGTTGGTGGCATGTGAAACTCGCATGTGGAGCATTCGTTTGTGTGGGATGCTCTACCAGGTTCATTCCTAGATAATGCACTCAAAGGGCACTAAGCATAGAGTGTGAAAACTGAGTTTCCTTGAGAGCTGCTTGGAAGCCTGATGGTGTGTGAAGTTAGTGAGCCAAATGGAGTTGTTCTCCCACAAGAACCACTCGGCTGATCCTTCTTCAATATGCCCTTCACCAACATGCAGTGTTTCCTTGATTGAATTAGCTCTCACACCAATATTTGCGTCGAGAGCCTTTGCATTGAGGGCTATCTGAAAACGGCTGTGGCGCTGAAGTTGCCTGTGAATGTGGAGTTGGTGGCATGTGAAACCCGCATGTGGAGCATTCGTTTGTGTGGCATGCTCTACCAGCTTCATTTCAGTCCTAGGAACTCAAAGGGCACTAAGCATAAAGTGTGAAAACTGAGTTTCCTTGAGAGCTGCTTGGAAGCCTGATGGTGTGTGAATTTAGTGAGCCAAATGGAGTTGTTCTCCCACAAGAACCACTCGGCTGATCCTTCTTCAATATGCCCTTCACCAACATGCAGTGTTTCCTTGTTTGAATTAGCTCTCACACCAATATTTGAGTCTAGAGCCTTTGCATTGAGGGCTATCTGGAAAAAGCTGTGGCGCTGAAGTTGCCTGTCAATGTGGAGTTGGTGGCATGTGAAACCCGCATGTGGAGCATTCGTTTGTGTGGGATGCTCTACCAGGTTCATTCCTAGAAAATGCACTCAAAGGGCACTAAGCATAGAGTGTGAAAACTGAGTTTCCTTGAGAGCTGCTTGGAAGCCTGATGGTGTGTGAAGTTAGTGAGCCAAATAGAGTTGTTCTCCCACAAGAACCACTCGGCTGATTCTTCTTCAATATGCCCTTCACCAACATGCAGTGTTTCCTTGATTGAATTAGCTCTCACACCAATATTTGTGTCTAGAGCCTTTGCATTGAGGGCTCTCTGAAAACGGCTGTGGCGCTGAAGTTGCGTGAGAATGTGGAGTTGGTGGCATGTGAAACCCGCATGTGGAGCATTCGTTTGTGTGGGATGCTCTACCAGCTTCATTTCAGTCCTAGGCACTCAAAGGGCACTAAGCATAAAGTGTGAAAACTGAATATCCTTGAGAGCTGCTTGGAAGCCTGATGGTGTGTGAAGTTAGTGAGCCAAATGGAGTTGTTCTCCCACAAGAACCACTCGGCTGATCCTTCTTCAATATGCCCTTCACCAACATGCAATGTTTCCTTGATTGAATTAGCTCTCACACCAATATTTGCGTCTAGAGCCTTTGCATTGAGGGCTATCTGAAAACGGCTGTGGCGCTGAAGTTGCCTGTCAATGTGGAGTTGGTGGCATGTGAAACCCGCATGTGGAGCATTCGTTTGTGTGGCATGCTCTACCAGTTTCATTCCTAGATAATGCACTCAAAGGGCACTAAGCATAGAGTGTGAAAACTGAGTTTCCTTGAGAGCTGCTTGGAAGCCTGATGGTGTGTGATGTTAGTGAGCTAAATGGAGTTGTTCTCCCACAAGAACCACTCGGCTGATCCTTCTTCAATATGCCCTTCACCAACATGCACTGTTTCCTTGATTGAATTAACTCTCACACCAATATTTGCGTCTAGAGCCTTTGCATTGAGGGCTATCTGAAAACGGCTGTGGCGCTGAAGTTGCGTGAGAATGTGGAGTTGGTGGCATGTGAAACCCGCATGTGGAGCATTCGTTTGTGTGGCATGCTCTACCAGTTTCATTCCTAGATAATGCACTCAAAGGGCACTAAGCATAGAGTGTGAAAACTGAGTTTCCTTGAGAGCTGCTTGGAAGCCTGATGGTGTGTGAAGTTAGTGAGCCAAATGGAGTTGTTCTCCCACAAGAACCACTCGGCTGATCCTTCTTCAATATGCCCTTCACCAACATGCAGTGTTTCCTTGATTGAATTAACTCTCACACCAATATATGCATCTAGAGCCTTTGCATTGAGGGCTATCTGAAAACGGCTGTGGCGCTGAAGTTGCCTGAGAATGTGGAGTTGGTGGCATGTGAAACCCGCATGTGGAGCATTCGTTTGTGTGGGATGCTCTACCAGGTTCATTCCTAGATAATGCACTCAAAGGGCACTAAGCATAGAGTGTGTAAACTGAGTTTCCTTGAGAGCTGCTTGGAAGCCTGATGGTGTGTGAAGTTAGTGAGCCAAATGGAGTTGTTCTCCCACAAGAACCACTCGGCTGATCCTTCTTCAATATGCCCTTCACCAACATGCAGTGTTTCCTTGATTGAATTAGCTCTCACACCAATATTTGTGTCTAGATCCTTTGCATTGAGGGCTATCTGAAAACGGCTGTGGCGCTGAAGTTGCGTGAGAATGTGGAGTTGGTGGCATGTGAAACCGGCATGTGGAGCATTCGTTTGTGTGGGATGCTCTACCAGGTTCATTTCAGTCCTAGGCACTCAAAGGGCACTAAGCATAAAGTGTGAAAACTGAATATCCTTGACAGCTGCTTGGAAGACTGATGGTGTGTGAAGTTAGTGAGCCAAATGGAGTTGTTCTCCCACAAGAACCACTCGGCTGATCCTTCTTCAATATGCCCTTCACCAACATGCAATGTTTCCTTGATTGAATTAGCTCTCACACCAATATTTGCGTCTAGAGCGTTTGCATTGAGGGCTATCTGAAAACGGCTGTGGCGCTGAAGTTGCCTGTCAATGTGGAGTTGGTGGCATGTGAAACCCGCATGTGGAGCATTCGTTTGTGTGGGATGCTCTACCAGTTTCATTCCTAGATAATGCACTCAAAGGGCACTAAGCATAGAGTGTGAAAACTGAGTTTCCTTGAGAGCTGCTTGGAAGCCTGATGGTGTGTGAAGTTAGTGAGCCAAATGGAGTTGTTCTCCCACAAGAACCACTCGGCTGATCCATCTTCAATATGCCCTTCACCAACATGCAGTGTTTCCTTGATTGAATTAACTCTCACACCAATATATGCATCTAGAGCCTTTGCATTGAGGGCTATCTGAAAACGGCTGTGGCGCTGAAGATGCCTGAGAATGTGAAGTTGGTGGCATGTGAAACCCGCATGTGGAGCATTCGTTTGTGTGGGATGCTCACCAAGCTTCATTTCTGTCCTAGGTACTCAAAGGGCACTAAGCATAGAGTGTGAAAACTGAGTTTCCTTGAGAGCTGCTTGGAAGCCTGATGGTGTGTGAAGTTAGTGAGCCAAATGGAGTTGTTCTCCCACAAGAACCACTCGGCTGATCCTTCTTCAATATGCCCTTCACCAACATGCAGTGTTTCCTTGATTGAATTAGCTCTCACACCAATATTTGCGTCTAGAGCCTTTGCATTGAGGGCTATCTGAAAACGGCTGTGGCGCTGAAGTTGCGTGAGAATGTGGAGTTGGTGGCATGTGAAACCGGCATGTGGAGCATTCGTTTGTGTGGGATGCTCTACCAGGTTCATTCCTAGATAATGCACTCAAAGCGCACTAAGCATAGAGTATGAAAACTGAGTTTCCTTGAGAGCTGCTTGGAAGCCTGATGGTGTGTGAAGTTAGTGAGCCAAATGGAGTTGTTCTCCCACAAGAACCACTCGGCTGATCCTTCTTCAATATGCCCTTCACCAACATGCAGTGTTTCCTTGATTGAATTAGCTCTCACACCAATATTTGCGTCTAGAGCCTTTGCATTGAGGGCTATCTGAAAACGGCTGTGGCGCTGAAGTTGCCTGAGAATGTGGAGATGGTGGCATGTGAAACCCGCATGTGGAGCATTCGTTTGTGTGGGATGCTCTACCAGGTTCATTCCTAGATAATGCACTCAAAGGGCACTAAGCATAGAGTGTGAAAACTGAGTTTCCTTGAGAGCTGCTTGGAAGCCTGATGGTGTGTGAAGTTAGTGAGCCAAATGGAGTTGTTCTCCCACAAGAACCACTCGGCTGATCCTTCTTCAATATGCCCTTCACCAACATACAGTGTTTCCTTGATTGAATTAACTCTCACCCCATATATGCATCTAGAGCCTTTGCATTGAGGGCTATCTGAAAACGGCTGTGGCGCTGAAGTTGCCTGAGAATGTGGAGTTGGTGGCATATGAAACCCGCATGTGGAGCATTCGTTTGTGTGGGATGCTCACCAAGCTTCATTTCAGTCCTAGGTACTCAAAGGGCACTAAGCATAGAGTGTGAAAACTGAGTTTCCTTGAGAGCTGCTTGGAAGCCTGATGGTGTGTGAAGTTAGTGAGCCAAATGGAGTTGTTCTCCCACAAGAACCACTCGGCTGATCCTTCTTCAATATGCCCTTCACCAACATGCAGTGTTTCCTTGATTGAATTAGCTCTCACACCAATATTTGCGTCTAGAGCCTTTGCATTGAGGGCTATCTGAAAATGGCTGTGGCGCTGAAGTTGCCTGTGAATGTGGAGTTGGTGGCATGTGAAACCCGCATGTGGAGCATTCGTTTGTGTGGGATGCTCTACCAGGTTCATTCCTAGATAATGCCCTCAAAGGGCACTAAGCATAGAGTGTGAAAACTGAGTTTCCTTGAGAGCTGCTTGGAAGCCTGATGGTGTGTGAAGTTAGTGAGCCAAATGGAGTTGTTCTCCCACAAGAACCACTCGGCTGATTCTTCTTCAATATGCCCTTCACCAACATGCAGTGTTTCCTTGATTGAATTAGCTCTCACACCAATATTTGCGTCTAGATCCTTTGCATTGAGGGCTATCTGAAAACGGCTGTGGCGCTGAAGTTGCCTGTGAATGTGGAGTTGGTGGCATGTGAAACCCGCATGTGGAGCATTCGTTTGTGTGGGATGCTCTACCAGGTTCATTCCTAGATAATGCACTCAAAGGGCACTAAGCATAGAGTGTGAAAACTGAGTTTCCTTGAGAGCTGCTTGGAAGCCTGATGGTGTGTGAAGTTAGTGAGCCAAATGGAGTTGTTCTCCCACAAGAACCACTCGGCTGATCCTTCTTCAATATGCCCTTCACCAACATGCAGTGTTTCCTTGATTGAATTAACTCTCACACCAATATTTGTGTCTAGAGCCTTTGCATTGAGGGCTCTCTGAAAACGGCTGTGGCGCTGAAGTTGCGTGAGAATGTGGAGTTGGTGGCATGTGAAACCCGCATGTGGAGCATTCGTTTGTGTGGGATGCTCTACCAGCTTCATTTCAGTCCTAGGCACTCAAAGGGCACTAAGCATAAAGTGTGAAAACTGAATATCCTTGAGAGCTGCTTGGAAGCCTGATGGTGTGTGAAGTTAGTGAGCCAAATGGAGTTGTTCTCCCACAAGAACCACTCGGCTGATCCTTCTTCAATATGCCCTTCACCAACATGCAATGTTTCCTTGATTGAATTAGCTCTCACACCAATATTTGCGTCTAGAGCCTTTGCATTGAGGGCTATCTGAAAACGGCTGTGGCGCTGAAGTTGCCTGTGAATGTGGAGTTGGTGGCATGTGAAACCCGCATGTGGAGCATTCGTTTGTGTGGCATGCTCTACCAGTTTCATTCCTAGATAATGCACTCAAAGGGCACTAAGCATAGAGTGTGAAAACTGAGTTTCCTTGAGAGCTGCTTGGAAGCCTGATGGTGTGTGATGTTAGTGAGCTAAATGGAGTTGTTCTCCCACAAGAACCACTCGGCTGATCCTTCTTCAATATGCCCTTCACCAACATGCACTGTTTCCTTGATTGAATTAACTCTCACACCAATATATGCATCTAGAGCCTTTGCATTGAGGGCTATCTGAAAACGGCTGTGGCGCTGAAGTTGCCTGAGAATGTGGAGTTGGTGGCATGTGAAACCCGCATGTGGAGCATTCGTTTGTGTGGGATGCTCTACCAGGTTCATTCCTAGATAATGCACTCAAAGTGCACTAAGCATAGAGTGTGAAAACTGAGTTTCCTTGAGAGCTGCTTGGAAGCCTGATGGTGTGTGAAGTTAGTGAGCCAAATGGAGTTGTTCTCCCACAAGAACCACTCGGCTGATCCTTCTTCAATATGCCCTTCACCAACATGCAATGTTTCCTTGATTGAATTAGCTCTCACACCAATATTTGCGTCTAGAGCCTTTGCATTGAGGGCTATCTGAAAACGGCTGTGGCGCTGAAGTTGCGTGAGAATGTGGAGTTGGTGGCATGTGAAACCCGCATGTGGAGCATTCGTTTGTGTGGCATGCTCTACCAGTTTCATTCCTAGATAATGCACTCAAAGGGCACTAAGCATAGAGTGTGAAAACTGAGTTTCCTTGAGAGCTGCTTGGAAGCCTGATGGTGTGTGAAGTTAGTGAGCCAAATGGAGTTGTTCTCCCACAAGAACCACTCGGCTGATCCTTCTTCAATATGCCCTTCACCAACATGCAGTGTTTCCTTGATTGAATTAACTCTCACACCAATATATGCATCTAGAGCCTTTGCATTGAGGGCTATCTGAAAACGGCTGTGGCGCTGAAGTTGCCTGAGAATGTGGAGTTGGTGGCATGTGAAACCCGCATGTGGAGCATTCGTTTGTGTGGGATGCTCTACCAGGTTCATTCCTAGATAATGCACTCAAAGGGCACTAAGCATAGAGTGTGTAAACTGAGTTTCCTTGAGAGCTGCTTGGAAGCCTGATGGTGTGTGAAGTTAGTGAGCCAAATGGAGTTGTTCTCCCACAAGAACCACTCGGCTGATCCTTCTTCAATATGCCCTTCACCAACATGCAGTGTTTCCTTGATTGAATTAGCTCTCACACCAATATTTGTGTCTAGAGCCTTTGCATTGAGGGCTATCTGAAAACGGCTGTGGCGCTGAAGTTGCGTGAGAATGTGGAGTTGGTGGCATGTGAAACCGGCATGTGGAGCATTCGTTTGTGTGGGATGCTCTACCAGCTTCATTTCAGTCCTAGGCACTCAAAGGGCACTAAGCATAAAGTGTGAAAACTGAATATCCTTGAGAGCTGCTTTGAAGACTGATGGTGTGTGAAGTTAGTGAGCCAAATGGAGTTGTTCTCCCACAAGAACCACTCGGCTGATCCTTCTTCAATATGCCCTTCACCAACATGCAATGTTTCCTTGATTGAATTAGCTCTCACACCAATATTTGCGTCTAGAGCCTTTGCATTGAGGGCTATCTGAAAACGGCTGTGGCGCTGAAGTTGCCTGTCAATGTGGAGTTGGTGGCATGTGAAACCCGCATGTGGAGCATTCGTTTGTGTGGCATGCTCTACCAGTTTCATTCCTAGATAATGCACTGAAAGGGCACTAAGCATAGAGTGTGAAAACTGAGTTTCCTTGAGAGCTGCTTGGAAGCCTGATGGTGTGTGAAGTTAGTGAGCCAAATGGAGTTGTTCTCCCACAAGAACCACTCGGCTGATCCTTCTTCAATATGCCCTTCACCAACATGCAGTGTTTCCTTGATTGAATTAACTCTCACACCAATATATGCATCTAGAGCCTTTGCATTGAGGGCTATCTGAAAACGGCTGTGGCGCTGAAGTTGCCTGAGAATGTGGAGTTGGTGGCATGTGAAACCCGCATGTGGAGCATTCGTTTGTGTGGGATGCTCTACCATGTTCATTCCTAGATAATGCACTCAAAGGGCACTAAGCATAGAGTGTGTAAACTGAGTTTCCTTGAGAGCTGCTTGGAAGCCTGATGGTGTGTGAAGTTAGTGAGCCAAATGGAGTTGTTCTCCCACAAGAACCACTCGGCTGATCCTTCTTCAATATGCCCTTCACCAACATGCAGTGTTTCCTTGATTGAATTAGCTCTCACACCAAGATTTGCGTCTAGAGCCTTTGCATTGAGGGCTATCTGAAAACGGCTGTGGCGCTGAAGTTGCCTGAGAATGTGAAGTTGGTGGCATGTGAAACCCGCATGTGGAGCATTCGTTTGTGTGGGATGCTCACCAAGCTTCATTTCAGTCCTAGGTACTCAAAGGGCACTAAGCATAGAGTGTGAAAACTGAGTTTCCTTGAGAGCTGCTTGGAAGCCTGATGGTGTGTGAAGTTAGTGAGCCAAATAGAGTTGTTCTCCCACAAGAACCACTCGGCTGATTCTTCTTCAATATGCCCTTCACCAACATGCAGTGTTTCCTTGATTGAATTAGCTCTCACACCAATATTTGTGTCTAGAGCCTTTGCATTGAGGGCTATCTGAAAACGACTGTGGCGCTGAAGTTGCCTGTGAATGTGGAGTTGGGGGCATGTGAAACCCGCATGTGGAGCATTCGTTTGTGTGGGATGCTCACCAAGCTTCATTTCAGTCCTAGGTACTCAAAGGGCACTAAGCATAGAGTGTGAAAACTGAGTTTCCTTGAGAGCTGCTTGGAAGCCTGATGTTGTGTGAAGTTAGTGAGCCAAATGGAGTTGTTCTCCCACAAGAACCACTCGGGCTGATCCTTCTTCAATATGCCCTTCACCAACATGCAGTGTTTCCTTGATTTAATTAGCTCTCACACCAATATTTGAGTGTAGAGCCTTTGCATTGTGGGCTATCTGAAAACGGTTGTGGCGCTGAAGTTGCCTGTGAATGTGGAGTTGGTGGCATGTGAAAACCGCATGTGGAGCATTCGTTTGTGTGGGATGCTCTACCAGGTTCATTCCTAGATAATGCACTGAAAGGGCACTAAGCATAGAGTGTGAAAACTGAGTTTCCTTGAGAGCTGCTTGGGAAGCCTGATGGTGTGTGAAGTTAGTGAGCCAAATGGAGTTGTTCTCCCACAAGAACCACTCGGCTGATCCTTCTTCAATATGCCCTTCACCAACATGCAGTGTTTCCTTGATTGAATTAGCTCTCACACCAATATTTGTGTCTAGAGCCTTTGCATTGAGGGCTATCTGAAAACGGCTGTGGCGCTGAAGTTGCCTATGAATGTGGAGTTGGTGGCATGTGAAACTCGCATGTGGAGCATTCGTTTGTGTGGGATGTTCTACCAGGTTCATTCCTAGATAATGCACTCAAAGGGCACTAAGCATAGAGTGTGAAAACTGAGTTTCCTTGAGAGCTGCTTGGAAGCCTGATGGTGTGTGAAGTTAGTGAGCCAAATGGAGTTGTTCTCCCACAAGAACCACTCGGCTGATCCTTCTTCAATATGCCCTTCACCAACATGCAGTGTTTCCTTGATTGAATTAGCTCTCACACCAATATTTGCGTCTAGAGCCTTTGCATTGAGGGCTATCTGAAAATGGCTGTGGCGCTTAAGTTTCCTGTGAATGTGGAGTTGGTGGCATGTGAAACCCGCATGTGGAGCATTCGTTTGTGTGGCATGCTCTACCAGCTTCATTTCAGTCCTAGGAACTCAAAGGGCACTAAGCATAAAGTGTGAAAACTGAGTTTCCTTGAGAGCTGCTTGGAAGCCTGATGGTGTGTGAATTTAGTGAGCCAAATGGAGTTGTTCTCCCACAAGAACCACTCGGCTGATCCTTCTTCAATATGCCCTTCACCAACATGCAGTGTTTCCTTGTTTGAATTAGCTCTCACACCAATATTTGAGTCTAGAGCCTTTGCATTGAGGGCTATCTGGAAAAAGCTGTGGCGCTGAAGTTGCCTGTCAATGTGGAGTTGGTGGCATGTGAAACCCGCATGTGGAGCATTCGTTTGTGTGGGATGCTCTACCAGGTTCATTCCTAGAAAATGCACTCAAAGGGCACTAAGCATAGAGTGTGAAAACTGAGTTTCCTTGAGAGCTGCTTGGAAGCCTGATGGTGTGTGAAGTTAGTGAGCCAAATAGAGTTGTTCTCCCACAAGAACCACTCGGCTGATTCTTCTTCAATATGCCCTTCACCAACATGCAGTGTTTCCTTGATTGAATTAGCTCTCACACCAATATTTGTGTCTAGAGCCTTTGCATTGAGGGCTATCTGAAAACGACTGTGGCGCTGAAGTTGCCTGTGAATGTGGAGTTGGGGGCATGTGAAACCCGCATGTGGAGCATTCGTTTGTGTGGGATGCTCACCAAGCTTCATTTCAGTCCTAGGTACTCAAAGGGCACTAAGCATAGAGTGTGAAAACTGAGTTTCCTTGAGAGCTGCTTGGAAGCCTGATGGTGTGTGAAGTTAGTGAGCCAAATGGAGTTGTTGTCCCACAAGAACCACTCGGCTGATCCTTCTTCAATATGCCCTTCACCAACATGCAGTGTTTCCTTGATTGAATTAGCTCTCACACCAATATTTCCGTCTAGAGCTTTTGCATTGAGGGCTATCTGAAAATGGTTCTGGCGCTGAAGTTACCTGTGAATGTGGAGTTGGTGGCATGTGAAAACCTCATGTGGAGCATTCGTTTGTGTGGGATGTTCTATCGGGTTCATTCCTAGATAATGCACTCAAAGGGCACTAAGCATAGAGTGTGAAAACTGAGTTTCCTTGAGAGCTGCTTGGAAGCCTGATGGTGTGTGAAGTTAGTGAGCCAAATGGAGTTGTTCTCCCACAAGAACCACTTCTCTGATCATTCTTCAATATGCCCTTCACCAACATGCAGTGTTGCCTTGATTGAATTAGCTGTCACACCAATATTTGCGTCTAGAGCCTTTGCATTGAGGGCTATCTGAAAACGGCTGTGGCGCTGAAGTTGCCTGTCAATGTGGAGTTGGTGGCATGTGAAACCCGCATGTGGAGCATTCGTTTGTGTGGGATGCTCTACCAGGTTCATTCCTAGAAAATGCACTCAAAGGGCACTAAGCATAGAGTGTGAAAACTGAGTTTCCTTGAGAGCTGCTTGGAAGCCTGATGGTGTGTGAAGTTAGTGAGCCAAATAGAGTTGTTCTCCCACAAGAACCACTCGGCTGATTCTTCTTCAATATGCCCTTCACCAACATGCAGTGTTTCCTTGATTGAATTAGCTCTCACACCAATATTTGTGTCTAGAGCCTTTGCATTGAGGGCTATCTGAAAACGACTGTGGCGCTGAAGTTGCCTGTGAATGTGGAGTTGGGGGCATGTGAAACCCGCATGTGGAGCATTCGTTTGTGTGGGATGCTCACCAAGCTTCATTTCAGTCCTAGGTACTCAAAGGGCACTAAGCATAGAGTGTGAAAACTGAGTTTCCTTGAGAGCTGCTTGGAAGCCTGATGGTGTGTGAAGTTAGTGAGCCAAATGGAGTTGTTGTCCCACAAGAACCACTCGGCTGATCCTTCTTCAATATGCCCTTCACCAACATGCAGTGTTTCCTTGATTGAATTAGCTCTCACACCAATATTTCCGTCTAGAGCTTTTGCATTGAGGGCTATCTGAAAATGGTTCTGGCGCTGAAGTTACCTGTGAATGTGGAGTTGGTGGCATGTGAAAACCTCATGTGGAGCATTCGTTTGTGTGGGATGTTCTATCGGGTTCATTCCTAGATAATGCACTCAAAGGGCACTAAGCATAGAGTGTGAAAACTGAGTTTCCCTTGAGAGCTGCTTGGAAGCCTGATGGTGTGTGAAGTTAGTGAGCCAAATGGAGTTGTTCTCCCACAAGAACCACTTCTCTGATCATTCTTCAATATGCCCTTCACCAACATGCAGTGTTGCCTTGATTGAATTAGCTGTCACACCAATATTTGCGTCTAGAGCCTTTGCATTGAGGGCTATCTGAAAACGGCTGTGGCGCTGAAGTTGCCTGTGAATGTGGAGTTGGTGGCATGTGAAACCCGCATGTGGAGCATTCATTTGTGTGGGATGCTCTACCAGGTTCATTCCTAGATAATGCAGTGAAAGGGCACTAAGCATAGAGTGTGAAAACTGAGTTTCCTTGAGAGCTGCTTGGAAGCCTGATGGTGTGTGAAGTTAGTGAGCCAAATGGAGATGTTCTCCCACAAGAACCACTCGGCTGATCCTTCTTCAATATGCCCTTCACCAACATGCAGTGTTTCCTTGATTGAATTAGCTCGCACACCAATATATGCATCTAAAGCCTTTGCATTGAAGGCTATCTGAAAACGGCTGTGGCGCTGAAGTTGCCTGTGAATGTGGAGTTGGTGGCATGTGAAACCCGCATGTGGAGCATTCGTTTGTGTGGGATGCTCTACCAGGTTCATTCTTAGATAATGCACTCAAAGGGCACTAAGCATAGAGTGTGAAAACTGAGTTTCCTTGAGAGCTGCTTGGAAGCCTGATGGTGTGTGAAGTTAGTGAGCCAAATGGAGTTGTTCTCCCACAAGAACCACTCGGCTGATCCTTCTTCAATATGCCCTTCACCAACATGCAGTGTTTCCTTGATTGAATTAGCTCTCACACCAATATTTGCGTCTAGAGCCTTTGCATTGAGGGCTATCTGAAAACGGTTCTGGCGCTGGAGTTGCCTGTCAATGTGGAGTTGGTGGCATGTGAAACCCGCATGTGGAGCATTCGTTTGTGTGGGATGCTCACCAAGCTTCATTTCAGTCCTAGTCACTCAAAGGGCACTAAGCATAGAGTGTGAAAACTGAGTTTCCTTGAGAGCTGCTTGGAAGCCTGATGGTGTGTGAAGTTAGTGAGCCAAATGGAGTTGTTCTCCCACAAGAACCACTCGGCTGATCCTTCTTCAATATGCCCTTCACCAACATGCAGTGTTTCCTTGATTGAATTAGCTCTCACACCAATATTTGTTTCTAGAGCCTTTGCATTGAGGGCTATCAGAAAACGGCTGTGGCGCTGAAGTTGCCTGTCAATGTGAAGTTGGTGGCATGTGAAACCCGCATGTGGAGCATTCGTTTGGTGTGGGATGCTCTACCAGGTTCATTCCTAGATAATGCAGTGAAAGGGCACTAAGCATAGAGTGTGAAAACTGAGTTTCCTTGAGAGCTGCTTGGAAGCCTGATGGTGTGTGAAGTTAGTGAGCCAAATGGAGTTGTTCTCCCACAAGAACCACTCGGCTGATCCTTCTTCATTATTCCCTTCACCAACATACAGTGTTTCCTTGATTGAATTAGCTCTCCCACCAATATTTGAGTCTAGAGCCTTTGCATTGAGGGCTATCTGAAAAAAGCTGTGGCGCTGAAGTTGCCTGTGAATGTGGAGTTGGTGGCATGTGAAACCCGCATGTGGAGCATTCGTTTGTTTGGGATGTTCTACCAGGTTCATTCCTAGATAATGCACTCAAAGGGCACTAAGCATAGAGTGTGAAAACTGAGTTTCCTTGAGAGCTGCTTGGAAGCCTGATGGTGTGTGAAGTTAGTGAGCCAAATGGAGTTGTTCTCCCACAAGAACCATTCGGCTGATCCTTCTTCAATATGCCCTTCACCAACATGCAGTGTTTCCTTGATTGAATTAGCTCTCACACCAATATTTGCGTTTAGAGCCTTTGCATTGAGGGCTATCTGAAAACGGTTCTGGCGCTGAAGTTGCCTGTCAATGTGGAGTTGGTGGCATGTGAAACCCGCATGTGGAGCATTCGTTTGTGTGGGATGCTCTACCAGGTTCATTCCTAGAAAATGCACTCAAAGGGCACTAAGCATAGAGTGTGAAAACTGAGTTTCCTTGAGAGCTGCTTGGAAGCCTGATGGTGTGTGAAGTTAGTGAGCCAAATAGAGTTGTTCTCCCACAAGAACCACTCGGCTGATTCTTCTTCAATATGCCCTTCACCAACATGCAGTGTTTCCTTGATTGAATTAGCTCTCACACCAATATTTGTGTCTAGAGCCTTTGCATTGAGGGCTATCTGAAAACGACTGTGGCGCTGAAGTTGCCTGTGAATGTGGAGTTGGGGCATGTGAAACCCGCATGTGGAGCATTCGTTTGTGTGGGATGCTCACCAAGCTTCATTTCAGTCCTAGGTACTCAAAGGGCACTAAGCATAGAGTGTGAAAACTGAGTTTCCTTGAGAGCTGCTTGGAAGCCTGATGGTGTGTGAAGTTAGTGAGCCAAATGGAGTTGTTCTCCCACAAGAACCACTCGGCTGATCCTTCTTCAATATGCCCTTCACCAACATGCAGTGTTTCCTTGATTGAATTAGCTCTCACACCAATATTTCCGTCTAGAGCTTTTGCATTGAGGGCTATCTGAAAATGGTTCTGGCGCTGAAGTTACCTGTGAATGTGGAGTTGGTGGCATGTGAAAACCTCATGTGGAGCATTCGTTTGTGTGGGATGTTCTATCGGGTTCATTCCTAGATAA